>NC_043709.1:43470276-43502746 GCF_006229205.1 Suricata suricatta | reverse complement strand
CTGCCTCTGGAAATGACTCCAGTGGGGAAAAGAGGGAAAGCTAGCATCAGTCTCAAATGCCTTGTTAATGAGTGCCTTTGATGCTTTTTAGATTTGGGCAGTCTTTTATTCTTTATTTTTTTGAGAGGCTGTGGGGCTTTTCATCACTTGTTTAGAGCTCAGACTTTGGAGTCAAACAAAAGTGGATTTGAATCTCAGATGCAACTGTAGATGTGGTGAAGGCTTGAAGAAGCTGACGAATCTAAGTCACCAGTTGCTGACAGACTACCTTTAGTGCTTATCCAGCTATGTATGTTAACTCACTTCTACAAGAATTCTATGTGGAAGGTGCTATTGAGGACACTTTTATAGACAGGGAAATGGAAGCACAGAGAAATCAAGTCATTTGTCACATAGTGAGCTGACAAAGCCGGGATTTAGACCCAAACAGTTTGACTGCAGAGCCCAGACTTTTAGTTTTAATTTGATGATAGTAAGAGTAATATTCTCCTCATGGGATTGTCGCAGGTGTCCATGAGCAAATGCATTGAAAAGCACTTAACCTATACCTGGCATATAGAGTGTCCACTACAAATACTAGCTATTATGAGTGTCCTGTGGTAGTAAGCATCAAACATATTATTGAATGAATAAACAAGTGATTCTTGCTGTTTGCCCTAATCCACTGCATTCAAAATAACTTTGATTAATTAATTAAATGACTAGAGGACCAGCAAACAACCAAAATGAACTTAAGAAAGAAGCCTTAGAAGTAGAGGCAGGTTGGAGATTAGCAATGATGCCCCTCACAGAGCCTCCCCGGTTCTCAAATGATTTTCACAACAGCAGAAAACTGAGGCTCAGAGCGGCCCCGGGCGCCTGAGATCAGCAGGCTTGTCAGTGGAGAGGGAGGACTTGAACTTTGGTTTTCTGATGGGCCGGGGCTCATGGTAGTGGCAAACTCACAGACGAAGTTGTTATTCTATATGAGGCTGGGAAATTTCACTGTGTTGCGGGAAGACACGAAAGTTTTATTATTTATAGAGGCCTATGGAGTAACCTCAGATAAATTTTCCAATGTTTTAGTAGCTGTGTGATAGCTAAAGCCTCCTATAAGTGAATGTATAAATTATTCACTTTTCAAACTCCTACAATCAGATGTGGAAAATTTAAACCCTTTTCCACCACTTCCTTCAACATATTCTGAACAATACAGATTAACTATATCTTTTAAAACCCTCTATCATATCAGATATGGGGGGAAAGGCATATAAGGCAAATTGGCATGTTCTGTTTGGAAACAAGCTTATGTTGAAATGTCAATAGTGGGAGTTGCATATCATTACTGATAAATCTTGCTCTAATGAAAAAATACTTCCAACAAATCCCGTTTTTTTTTTTTTTTTTTTTGAGCCATGCCAAAGTATATTTGGTGGAACTGAGCTTGTTTTGGTCAGTGCTTTCAAATTAACAGGACTCTTAAAAAGACCAGATGTTTCTTCTTGACCCATAACTGATTTCTTGTACCCCTAGTGCATGTTTGTGTTCAAACTCTCTCTCAATTTTCTCCCGAAGATGTAAATGACTTGGTTGAAAGTTTAACTTAGTGCACATGTGGCTAAACTCTGAATCCCAATAGAAAATCAGGATTCAGTATTTCTGGGGCTCTCTGGATGGTTTATTTTCTAAACAGCATTTTAGAGAAAGTCCTTGTTCCTCTTTATGTTATTTTTCCTTCAATACCAGGATGAAAATGATAATTTCTTGAATGTTTATAACTGGAGTTGATACAGGGAAGGCAATCTCTAATAAGCTATTTCATGATTATGTTAATATTACATGTATTACTTTTTTAAATTTTTTGATTGTTGTTGTTACTTTGGGTACTTAGAAAACTTTTTAAACAAACCAATGTCAGGAACTCAGCCAGGTTTGGACTTTGGTTGGTGATGATTTTATCCCTGAACTGCTCTGAAATCTGACATTTTAAAACATACTTCCCAAGAGGACGTAGATGCAAATTCTAAATTTTCATTTGATTAATGATTAAATACCTTGATCTTTAGTCATAATTTTTGCCAATTCAATTATTGGATAATTTTTGTGATAAAAATAAATGCTTATCCTGCCAGTGAGGAGTCACAACAAACAACTGGAAATATTAAAAGAACAATACTATAATTCAGTCCACCTTACTTAGCTTATATGGAAACAACACATTGTTGATCTGGTTCTTTGGTTTTGGCTTACTCCTCAGAGATCTGGGAGAAGGAATTTGAGTGAGGGTAGGAAAATTAGATTATATATATACTATATATCTACGATCCCTGGAAGGTTTTATCTCCCAATAGGTGTTGAGTGGGACCTGGTTTTGTCCTACAGAGAACACTTACCAGCCCTGGTTCCCATCCTGCACTGGAGAAAGGTTGAGGACAGACTTCTTAAAGCCCAAGGCTCCTCTCCTTTCAGCTGATCAGTTGGCTAAAGGGAACATTCACCACTTGTTGGATATTGCAAATAAATAAATTCTCTCGGATTTGAAATGTTTGCACATGTCAGTGAGTTATCTACATTAGGCAGAACACATACGCATTTTTCCCTCAAGTTGGTGCATGGCAGGCAGATAAAAAGGGTGTGTATTTATGCCACAGTATCCTATGGTAGAATATGCTTGCTTAGAATTAGGTATATGTTCATTTACCTGAAGTAATTGCCGCTTTTGGGTAGCCAGATGGCCAGCATATCCATGTTCAAAGTAGGGTACCTTGTTTAGAACCAGATGGTTGGACTGAAAGAGGAAATTTGCTCAAAGTAAATGAATATTTTATTCTCTTTAAAAAGGGACACTATTTTCCTTTGACAAACTTTGATTGGGTCTGTGACATGCCACAGTTACAGAAGAAAAAATAAAAAGAAGTAGTCTTTTTCTATAAAGGATTATTTAAAGAGAAACCATGATCTCCAAGTAAAATTGGAAAATAACACTGTGGTTCTCAAAGAGAATTGCAAAAAATTCTTTTGCAGGAATCTTGTGGAGAGACTAGAGGACTTTATGGATAGGCATTAGATCTTTCCTGGTGTTAGTGTACACAGTGCATAGTATTCTGGACTGAATAATCATATTAAAATTTAATATTAAATATTAAATAAATAATATTTAATAAAAACAAGAAAACTACCACATTGCTTTTATGTTGAGAGAAGTCTCATTTCTCCCATTCACTCTAGTGAGGAGCTATCTTTACATGAGCAAGCTGGAGTTCATGTCTTTTTGCTCCTCTGTAGAAGGCTATGAAGTGAAAAATTTGTAAAAAACCATTTGTTTCTATGAAAACTTTTTATGATTCCTTAATGGACTTAGCTCATTGCTTTTATGTCAGGCACACATAACCATATGGCCAAACTGAGTCCAATGCTGGATTTTGGTCCCAATTCAGAATGCCACCAATAAACCTAATCTACGTAAATAGTTGTACACATCTTTGTTCAGCTGATAATGCAGTTAGGTGTGAAAATCCACACAATGGGTGTTTATCTTGCTGTGTTTTCCGTGATGCCATCTGATTTGATTACCCTGGATAGTAATAAAATATACACTTTCTCTGAAAGAGCTAAATTAGTTTTTATTTATTCATAGTTGTCTTAAACCTAAACAGGGCCTATCTGGATCTCTCTCGAACAAGATGGACCTGTGACTGGTTTTCTGGTATTTGTTTGGTTTGCAAAGCATGTTTATTTCCTCAAACCAATTCTCACCAATGGAGATGGGAATGGGCTTGAGGCAATAGTACAGGGTGATGGTTTCGGTTTGCTGAGGATGGAGACGTTTGTCCATGTGAGGACAAGAATAGGACTCCTTTAAGCACATCTGCAAAGAATGGTACATAAAAAATCAAAGAAGAAATGATTTATCTTTAATACATAAATGTTTTACAGTCTATAAGGAAGGGTGTTCTTCATTGCCTTATGTTCATTCTCCCACCGGCCAGCAATGACAATCATCACCACTGTCAAAGTGGTCAACTTCCTTTTAATTGTTTGTCTGTTATGTGCTTTCAGTTTGCCACAGTGGCTGGGTTCCTCCAGAGTTCTTCAAAGTCCCATGTCATCCTGCTTTTTGCTACTAGAGAGTGGATGCTGTCTCCAGCAAGTAGACTCTCACTATGTTGAGTGGGTGAATATAAAGATAAAAGATATTGCCCACTCTTCTCAGTTTCCTGGCCAATCTGGAATGATTCACGTGGCCACAGTGGATGGTGGTGTTAGGAATAAGATTGGCAAGAAAAGGGGGGGCTGCATTGGGGTGAGCCCCCCCCTACTGACTTTCCTGCTGAGTTACTGAATAAATGGGTGGCTGGGTGGTTTAAGAAACTTTAGTACTGGTTTTTCAGAGATGGAGTGAAGTGATCCCTCCTCATGTAGACCTACCTTCACTTGCAGGGTGAAGTTTTAGTTTAATTATTCAGATCTTTCCTTGGGACCACACAGCTGAAAAAAAATCAGAGGAATGGGTAGAAAAAGAATGAAGTTTTAAAGTTATCACTCTTGATTACTTTTTCTCTTTTAAGAATAGTTTCAAACCACTTTTGGTTGTGCTGCTGGATGGGAAAGATGTGTGTGTGTTTACTAGTGTGTTCAGAGGCTCTGGAACCAGCTGCCTGGGTTCATGTCCTGACTCTGCTAATTAGCAAAACTAGCTTTATGACCCTGGGCACATTTCCTAATTGCTCTGTGTCTGAGGTCCTCATCTGGAAAGTGGGGATAATGATACCCTATTTCACAAGGTTATTGTGAGGATCACATAAGTTAAGCATTTCGAGCAGTGTCTGACAAATGCTAAGCACTCTTGTGGGTATTAATACTGTTATAT
The DNA here is from genome assembly GCF_006229205.1 of Suricata suricatta. NCBI lineage: Eukaryota > Metazoa > Chordata > Mammalia > Carnivora > Herpestidae > Suricata > Suricata suricatta. The sequence goes on along the minus strand of NC_043709.1, from coordinate 43,497,897 downwards.
TATTCTGTGGCTGGAGATCTACTATTGGCATTGGTACAGGTCATATAGGGTCAGTATTCTTACGCTGGGGTTTCTCCTTACCAGCAAGACAGAGGGGAATTCACCCTTGTGGCCATTGCTTCCACTGCTCTTTGTTTCACTCCACAAGCAAAATGCAAACGACAGAGAGAAGAGAAAGCAGAGCCTTTCCACCATGAAGAAGAGAGTAAAGAGAAGCACTGAGGTATTGCTCAGCTAGAGAAACCCCATGCTTGGTCCAAACTCGGTAGGCCGAGAGAGCAGGAGGAGAATAAGGAAACCAAAGGAATGGACCCCTCTCTGGTTTTGGTACTGATCTCTGTCAGCAATGAGAATAGCAGAAGTCAGGGGGGTGCCTTCCTTGTCACTGGAAGTGGTGCATCAAATAGTAAAACCCCAAGTACCAAGGGAGAGGTACACCAGTCATTAGCTATTGCTCCCAGGACTTTGAGTTCTGACAGTAGCAGTATTTTATAATACTTACATAATGCTTTGCCTCCTTCCAATATTAAACAAATGAATCTCAGACACTGGTTTATTTATGCTTATGAGAACCTAATATTATGGCTTGGAAATGTAATTTTAGTGCATTCATAATACTCTTCATCAATGGTGATCAAGCACTCAGGACTCATTTTTGATAAGAGTATTTAGTACATAAATAGGAAAACAATTATGAATATTGTGCTCTGTTTTTATAACACGATTATTCACATATGCACCACTTCCTCCATACATATTGCTGGCATTATTGCATTATGTTTTTAGTTTACTAGAATGGTTATTTAAAAAAAATAGATTACACGCTTGCTTATAGCACTGAATATTCAGCAGGAGTACTTTTCTTCTGAAATGGCAGAGGTTTAATGACTCATTGAAGTACATAAAAACACACAGTCTAAACAACGACCCATTCTGGCTTAAAATGTTTTGTCATTGAGTAATAATTTGCATTTTGATTAACAACCTTAACTTTAAATGGGACATGTGTAACTTCCATGACCTTGTCACCAAGTCCATTTACTGCAAACAGTTGAATAGTAGCTAGATGTTCCATTAAAACTTTTTGTTAGATCTGAAACTCTTGCAACACCACACAGATTGCTATTGTGATGGAAGCAAGTTCAAAGATCATTTTTCACTGTGTATGTGGTATGCATAAATGTGGTCCAAACGGAAACCTCTCCAATTGGGCATGCCATTTGTGAGGTTCTCTTGGTTTTGGTGGGCTCCATTGAGAAAAGCCATGAATCCATCTGAATGATAACAATATCATGCAAATATTGGTTTCCTCTGAATATTTTAACTTATGAAAAGGCAAACTGAAAATAATGAAACAGAAATTGTTTTCTATCACATATAGTAATTTGTTGGCAATATCAGCCAACATTAATGCATTACTTCTGCTGAATCTTATCATAATGACTTGACACAAGTAGCTTGCCTAGTGAACTTCCGCAGAAATAAGAAGAAATCAATTCTCTGTATCCTTCAGAAGCAACACAGAGCTTTATGCCCTCCTCGGCTCCACCAAAATGTCAAATAGGCAAGTTGTTAAGAAATAAAGTAATTTATTTTAGATAGAAGAGAATTAAAATACATGTATATTATTTGTGTTTTTCTAGTTATGCTAAAGTGACATTCTTGGAATGACACTTCTAGATGTCACTTTTGGAAATGGAATTTTTTATGGTAATGAGAGATTCATTAAAAGATAAAAATGATTTTGTTTAAAGAAGCAGGAAAAAAACCAAAAACGAACTACTTGTTCCTATTACCTTCTGCCTCCTGCTGTTTTATATTACTGCTTGTTGCATTTGCATACGTATTTCGGATCCATACTGTATATTAAAATGTTTTCTATTTTTAATTATCTTTTTGTATTTCTTTTATCTGGTGTCCTGCTACCAACTTAAACTTACTTCAAATTTACTCAGAACCCAATTCATTATTATTTTCTACTCCCATCACCTTCTTTAGAGGCCTCTCTGCTCTTTTTAATGTCAGTAGGCAGAAAAGAGGTCTCACTTCCATCAGGCGAAGGCAACCGTAAAATACAGACGATGAAGACAGAAATCTGTTTTTGAAATCCAACAGAACCTGTTGTTTGTTGAGGGTACTGAGCCTTGAACTAGGTCTCCTTGTTAGACAGGAGAATATCAAGGGTGAGAGAGGTGTTAGAGATGGACCAGCAATGCCAAGACCTGATAAAATGAGAATCTGTAAGAGAACAGACAGCGCACTAACTTAATAAGTGAGTTGATACTTTTTTAAAGGCTTATTTCTGTGCTACCTAGAGTCGACTTGCTCACTTCATCAGCTGCTTCTGACCTTTAAAATACTACCCAGACTTTAACATCAATTCTTAGGCCTTTTCCTCCATGAAGCCTCTTCAGTTCTTAAAGCTGATGGTTCTTAACTGGGGGGTTCTTACCTCCCCCCCCCCCCCCCCCCCCCCCACTGTTGCAATGTCTGGATAGATTTTGGTTGTCACAACTGGGTGGGAAATGCTAGTGACATCTAGTGGTAGAGGCCCTGGGTGCTGTTCAACATCTTAAAGTGCAGAGGACAGGCCCCACCCCCACCCCTGACCAAAGAATAATTATCTAACCTTAAATGTCAGGAGTGCCAAGATTGAGAAGCCTTGCTTCAGGAGAGTGTAATTTTTTCATACATTTTCCTTCTTTGTCATGGCTTTTTGTATACTACCTGTTTATTACACCTGTTTGGGTATTTAATTTCTTTTATTAGAGCATAAACTCCTTGAGGGAATGATGCATATATAGTTATCTTTTTCTCTACAGTATTGAACAATCAAGAATGATGATTAAGAGAAGCAAATGCATTATAGAGCTTGTAGTAAAAAGCTAGTTAGAGGTAGTGTTAATTTACCATTAAAAAAAAACCTCATTGAATAGAGAGAATATTTTATTTCTGAATTTTGTATAGTTCTAGGATCTCAAGCTTGGAAAAGACCTAAAAAGTAATCTCATCCAACTGTTCTTCTTCACCAAGGGACTTCTTTTGATTTCCTAAATACTGAATTGAAATTCCATTGCAATCATCCTCAGTTGCCAGACTGTGAAATTGGTATTTCCTCATTTAGACATTATCAGAATATATGGTGGCCCTCTGTGCATAGATATATACTGTGTGTGTGTGAATTCATTAAGAATATTAATTGCAGGAAAAGTCACTAGATGATCTTTATATCCCTTTCAACCCTGAGAATGAGTGGTTTAAATTGCTGGCTTTACTAACGTATTTACATACTATGTAAGGGGAAAAAGAGGCTGCACAATGTGATTCTTCTGTATAAATATTTGGTTTATTAATTTCTCATTAACCCAGAGGTATTTAATCTTCTACATCTAATAAATTCCTACCCATTACTTGCTTAATGCCAAACACACCTTTGATTGTTACTTAATGACTAATACATTCTAATTACATCCCCTCTGTTGAACTCTTGTAGAACTTTCCCCCCAATATTGTTACTTGTTTTTATGTTTATGTATATATATTTTTCTTTTTCAGTAATATTGCAAAGACCTTAAGGGCAAAAGTGTTTATATTTTTTTAAAAAAATCCTACATGTACTTAATATAGTGAAAAGCTCATACACAGCAGACCACATTTATTTGTCTGGTGGTAGAACTGGAGTTCTCAGATACTTGAAAGTTAAAAAGGAAAATTTTTTCTCGTATATGAAATCCTGTACATAAATTTTTAATGGCTCAGGAGAGAAATTTCAAACTCGGTGGACATTTCAATTAATAAGATGGAAAGATGAGATATGAGAACATTATGTAAGACAAAAGCATGTGGAGAGATATTGTAAATGGGTATATTTTAACTAAAAGGTACCGACATTTCATTAAACAAAACTGTATTACTGTCAATAGAAAATCGTAAGTAAAAATACTAAGATGATACTTGCAAATTTGGAGAGAAGAAACTTTGTTATCAATAGTCAGATTAAAACATTGTTTATAAATTATGGCTAATGATTCATCTTACTGTATTTGAAATTCAATTACTTTTTACTCAGAAGCAGAAAATGTGGCTGCTAGACACAGCTTTGTGCTAATTGCCAGGATGAGCTGTGGACAGATCACTTAACCTTACTGGAACAACTTTTTCATTTTAGAAATTTATGAGAGCTGGGCAATTTGTTTCTAAGATTGCTTCCAACTTTAACCTTATATTCTTCTGAAGATTTGTAGTTAAAACTTTCCCATATATTATATCATTTTATCATCTCAACAGTTTTGGAAGGAAGGCCTAGAAAACATTATTATTTTCCTTCTACTAATGAAAAAATAGGCTCAGGCATTATCAACCTGCTCTGTAGTAGCCCAGTCTTGTTTCCAAGATAACTCCCAAGAATCCTCTCTCTGAGACTAAGTATACAATTAATCTTTAAAATGTCTTATTTTTCTCCATTTTACAACTAAGTTTAAAAAAGGAGATTGTCAATGATAAATGTAAGCTTCATAATGTTAAAATGATATAAACTTTTACATCTGATGGTTGAGCTAGGGATAGCGAATAAGATGCAATGCACATATCAACTCCTGTTAATTGGAAGTAGCTGCCTCAAGTGCTATACTAAGAAGAATTTTGAGGCCAAGTTTGGGCTCAGTGGGGAAGTGAGCCATGTTAGATTAGCCATGAACACTGTGGAGGATGAGAGAGGAGTGGTAGCAGAACAACTTATAGGGGAAAGGGACTTTTATATATTTTTTAAAGTTTATTTTTTTTTGAGAGAGAGAGTGAAAGAGAGAGAATGCATGAGAGCATGAGTGGAGTAAGGGCAGAAAGAGAGAGGAAGGCAGAGAGAGAGAGAGAGAAATGCATAGAATCCAAAGCAGGCTCCAGGCTCTGAGCTGTCAGCTGAGAGCCCAATGTGGGGCTTGAACTCATGAACCTTGAGCTCATGATCTGAGCTGAAGTTGGAAGCTTAATCAGCTGAGCCACCCAGTCACCTTAGGAAAGAGCCTTTTAAAGAAATGAGTTCAGCACTCAGTAATGTTTTATGAGGAATCTGACATTGAATTGCCTTATATCAAGTTTTATAACTAGAATTATCAGAAAAGTTTAACTGACTCATGTCATGAATGTTTTCATAAATAATGGTCTCCTTTTTAAAAAGAGTATCCTTAAAGTGCTTATTTTGAATATTTTTATTTGTAACTGTAACTGTGAAAGAATGTAGAGGGTGCTTCTAGTTAGGGTTTTAGTGAGATGCAACTTTTGAGCTTGATCTGAAAACTTCAAGATACTTTATATAGATATACATATATACATACACACACATTGACATGTTATGATACGGATATTTGTTATATTAATTTGTATTATATTAACATAATAATATCAAAGTTATAATTTACATAATAAATATATGGGTAGTAAAAATTAATAGTCTCTGGATTATTCAATATAAATACATGTTAAAACACTCCAAGTAAAGTTAAAGATATTGCGAATCAGTGACTGGCTGACATTTATTAGCTGTCTGATGGCTGCTCTTCATCTTTCACAGTGATACCTGCTCTATGTCCTTCTTCTGTAAAAAGTATTGTACACTGTACATTGTACTTTTTAAGAGTTAGGCTTGATTATTTCCTTTCAAGCAATGAACACCTACTCCTTAGGGAAATTTAGTAATCATCCAAGATGATACGGTTGAGAATATTGTGAAGCCAGAATTTCGACTAATTCTTGTCAGGTTTCAAAGTGTCCTTAACAAAATCAGATCATGTCTTGTTGAAATTTGAGGGCACCAACTTTTCCAATTGATGGTCTATATTCTACATGTATCTGATGGCAACATCAGATTTTCACTGTCTTTACAGTGAAAGTCTGTACAGTTTTAGAAGAGAAAATGGGGGCATACTAAAAAGGAGAACCATTATTTCCCAGTATTTGCCAAAAACAACAACAACAACAATGAGTTGTTTTTCTGTAAAGTATCATATTTTGTCTAGTAAGCACTGGTCTGGGTTTAGAGAATTTATTTTAACTGAGACAAAAACTTCCCTGAAAGAATTTTATTGTTGGGGAAATATACATGAATTGTCCTTTTATGCTATTCATGCACGTAAGTTTGGTTCAGAAAAAGTACCTTGTGATTTGGCAAAAATATATTATTTTACCAGCAGAAGCATGTAAAAACGGCATAACTTAATTCAAGCCATAAGTGTAATTGAGAATGTCATTTTCTCTTTTCCAGGTTCCTTGGTGTTACTCAGTTTTCACCTACACATGCCAGAAAGGCATTTCCTTGTTTTGATGAGCCAATATACAAGGCTACTTTCAAAATTAGCATCAAGCATCAAGCAACCTATTTATCTTTATCCAATATGCCAGTGGAAACTTCCGTGTTTGAGGAAGATGGATGGGTTACGGATCACTTTTCACAGACCCCTCTCATGTCTACATATTATTTAGCCTGGGCAATTTGCAACTTCACATACAAAGAAACTACCACCAAGAGTGGGGTTGCAGTAAGTATTTTAAACTTAAATATGTTTTTAGATAATGTACACACTGTATAGTAATCTAATTTCTTGATTAACATTTAATCATTTTGAGCTTCTTTAAATCTTATGTAGCTGAATTCTTTCATTCACTGTTGGGGGGAAATTATCTTCCTTGTTTCAAAGAGTCGGAGAACTGTCTCTTCCATACCCAGCCCTTTTATCTCTTTCACCACCTCTCCCACCTCCACTATCCCATCCTTCTTCATCTTTTGAGTATTTCTGAAACATCTAGTCTTTGTTTTGGGAAGTTGCTTGTCTTTACTTAGATGCCTGGGAAAGCTGTGGCTTTTTATTGTGAAATGCTTCAAATATCCAGAAAATGGAAAGAATAATATAATAAACTCCACATACCCACTTGCCAGCTCTAGAGAATCTGAACATTTTACCATCTTTGTTCTAGTCTTATTTAGTTTGGGGGAAAGTAAAACATTTTGGGTAAAGTTGAAGCCCTCTGTGTACACCTGCCTGACCTCATTGCCTTGCCTCCTCCTTTAGAGATAACTAGTGTCCTGAGTTTGATGTTTGCCCTTTCTGTGCATGTTATCATACAATTATCAAGTATTTGTATATATATTCCTATATACATAGATGCCATGCTTTAAAATTCCACGTAAGTGGTTTATAGTATAAATGTCATACTGCAACTTATTTTTATTTCACTGTAGTTTTTACCTAAAATTATGTTTTTGTGGTTTATCTGAATAGAATGGTTGAGTGGAGATATCAAAATTTGTCACCCTCCTGTAGATAAACATTTTAATTTTTCTCGTTTTCAAAGACGAACAGCAATGCTCACTGAACATTTTGTACATGAATTCTTCTGCCACTGTGCTAGAATTTCTGTAGGGTATAAAGCTTCTCTTAGCCTGTAACACCCAAGTGTATAGAAATGCGTTCTTAGGGGAGCATGATATATAGGAAGCCTGGAGAATTCAAGCTCTGCATTTAATTTATAAAAAGAATCAATTGGACTGTGTGATAACTATCATTTGTGACAGCATGGTGTTCTAAGCAGTTTTCCCATGCTATTGTATTGCACTAGTCAGGCCAGGTCAGGCCATGCTGAGTTAACAACTTCCTCCTCATTTCAATGGCTTACACAATAAATATGCATCTATTTTAATTTTTATGTCAACCCTAAAGCAAGGTATTATGATTCTGTTTTTCCGGATGAATAAAGTAAATGAGGTTTAAAGAGATTAAGTCGCTTACCCAGAGTCAGAAAGTAAACAAGGGGTAGAGCTGTAAGACAAACTTTTGTTGGTCTGATCCCAAATTTTGGGCTTTCTCTCCATGTGCCCCAGGAACACTGTTTCATTGTTTCAGCTGTAGGTCTGTGAAAGAATTCGGGTAATGATTCTCCCCATCCACTGGCCATTGTATTCAGTGTTGCTTAAATGTAACAAAAGAAGTGAATAGAAATCTATATTCTTATTCTGTAGGAAGTTCATAGGTCTATAACAACCTAAACTTTGAAAACTAGTTTTGGATAAATCTTTCTCAGGGTTATTTTCAGTATACATCACTGTGGAGCCTATTTAAAAAATAAAATCAGCCTGCATAAAAAATTAATGCCATTATTGAAGAATTGCATATAGTGAGTTAATCTACATAATCATTAAAATTAAGTGTAAATGCTGGCTCTAGAGGGCCAGAAGACATTTTACTCTTTTGGATTTATACTCATTTGTTATGTTGAGTTCCTGTGATGTTTGTTGATGTCTCCTATGGATACTTCAAGGCTGTGCATGTTGGACCACACACAGGAAAGGACCACCAAGACATCTAATTTACTTTGTCGTCTTTAAAAGTTGATGATTGGCTTGCTGTGCATCAGCTCACAGCATCAGGCACACTGGACCTGTTTTTTTTCTAGTATGTTTTCTTTAAAGCATCTTAAAAGTATTCTCAGCCCTACACAATTAAGCTTGTTGCTAAGTGACCCATATTTAAAACCAGACACACTCTAATTATTTAGATGTGACTTTTATTAGAGTTAAGAATCCAAGTAATTAGTAAACATTTTAAAATTCCTACTTAATAACTTTTATGTAGAAAAGATAAAACATGCTATCAGAGAGCATCAAAAGGTTAACTGAAATAAAATTTTGGATTGTATAATCTAAAAATACTAAGGATAATAAAAAGGAAAACAAAATTGCCATTGGGAGCCCTTATTTATCAACTGTAGAAATACAGTTTAAAACCTGCTTCTTTTTTTTTTTTCTGTCACCCCTTGGATATCCAGTCTATTTTATTTTCACTGCATGGATGCATGGAGGAAAATAAGCACATAGGAATCACATTTCTGAACTCTTAACAGCTGGAAGGAGTAGAAGTTTAGCCTTAGAATCTTGAGTATGGAATGGTCATGTGAAGTCCACGTGGTCATTTTGGATCAGAAGCTAATGCAGTTTTCTTTAGATATGAGGGAGTAATTCAAGTAGCATCTTAATAATTTACAGCTGAATGGTAACAGGCCTCAAGTGTGATATTTGAAGTATCATCATACTTCTCAAGGTCTCTGCATTCTGCAAGGCACTATCCTAAGTAATTAGAAAGGTAAAAGACTCTTAAGATCCTTCTAGTACAATGGTCACATGTGCATTGTTCAGATGGAATCCAAGCTGGTAGACATACTTTGTTTACCCATCTCCAAAATGGCTTAACATTTTTGTAATTAATTTAGAAATGGAGAGATTGCACATAAAATTATTTCTGGCTTCTTTTGAAAAATGGGAAGATCTTGTGACATTGGGCTCATTTTCCACTTGGCAATAATTGTTCACTCATTTATTCCTTCAACAAATATTTACTGATTGGGTGTCAGGTGTTCTAGGCTTTGGTGATATAGCAGCAAACCTAGCAACAAAGTTCCTACTCTCAGAGAACTTATTCTAATGTGGAGAGGATGACAATAAACAAATGTATATCAGGTGATAATATTTGTTATGAAGAAAATCAAAGTGCTATAGCTGGATGTTGGTTGACTCATTTACATGGCACATTTGCTTCCCATTGTAACCTAATCGAGACCACTTTTGTTTTTTTGTGCCATGTCAGTTTCACTATTGTATATTACCTGCTTTCATTCTGTAGGCATTTGGAGTGTCAACCCTTGTCTAGGGACATAATTCAAGAGAGTAGCCAAGGAGTATGTGTCAGAAAAGCAATAAATTTATTAACTGTGAATTAGTGATACACTGACATTCACTAACTGAGATGCAAGTTGTAGATAATAAGTTCAAGACCATTTAGAAGAGGGAGAAGTTGCTAAGATTGGCATCTAATGATGTGCTTCATGAAAGAGATAGGATTTAATATGACCCTGAATGATGGTTTGGTCTTAGAGAAGCAGATGATGTGTGCATATAATCCTTGGTAGGAAATATTAAGAAAAAACAAAGAGGTAGGGATATGGTCAGGATATCTACGAGAGATAGTGAATAGTTATTGTGGTCCTAAACATCATAGTTTCTCCTGCATTCTAATGGTTACAGGTGGATCACTAAGGATGGTTCTGATTTGCTGGATGGGGGCATATATCCCACTTCTTGATAGGGAATGTCAGAGAATTTGTAGACATAGTTTAAAATCAGTAAAGTCTTCTCTCTGGCCGCAAATTATTTAAATTACCAACAGGTTTCGTTGAATTACATTATTAAGCTAAACTCTGAGGTCCAGGATCTCAACAGCTAATTTGGGTCTAAGTATAGATGAGACTGTTTGGGTTTGGTTTCTTGGGCATGGTTTCTGTTACTCTGAAGACCTGTTAACTAAAGAGACATGTTATCTACTCTCCCCCAACAAACAACGATAAGATGGGAATATGATTATTTCAGTAGAACTTTCCGTTCAAGACTGGAGAAAATCAGGACACAGCAGTCACTGGCCCATTGCAATTCTGAAATCTAACTGGGAACATGTTGGCAATTTTAACATTATGACTCAGTGATGTTCCTTGTCCTTCTTGGCAGTTGGTGCATAATTTGGACTCTTAGTTTTGCTTTTTAAGGCATCTTTTCTTTTTAAATGAAAAATTAGTTGGTGTTTGAAATTGAATAGCTTTCTCAGATTGCTTCCTACCAGTAAAAAGCTGGGGATCCAAAGACCTATTTTTCTTTTGTATTGGCTCTGTTCTTTAAGTCAGAAAAGGTATAATTATTTTCTTAACTTATTGTGTATCAAGTTATATCTACTCCATTAGATAAGGCTATGCCACAGGTCTCTTTAATATGAGCCTTTGTTTATTCTGAGGCTTTGCAGATTAATTCTCATAGGATGCTATATTACTGACCAGAAGTTTATAAGGCACACCCTTAAGGTCCTTAGAAAACATTTGTATTGGGGTACCTAGATGTCTCAGTCAGTTAAGTGACCAACTCTTGGTTTTTGACTCAAGTCATGATCTCATGGTCATGGAATGGAGCCCTATGTCAGGCTCCACACTGAGCTGAGTGTATGTGTGTGTGTGTGCACACATGCATGCACACTCTCTTTATCAAAATAAATAAACTTTAAAAAAATGTTTAAAGATTTTTGTCTTTTTGAAGAAGTCTGAGGAACATAACTCTAAAAGTGTCTGAGGTCTTAACAGTTCCTGAAGTTGCATCCTTGACTTTGTCATTAGATCATGTTTTCCTAACAGTGACCTGTATGTCCCCTCCCAGAGTCCATTTCTTACTTTGAAAATCTTTTGCCATCTGGAGAGGCCCAGAAGGAGAAAGAGTTCTAATTTCGAGCTCAGTAAGTCCTAGCTCTTTCCTATTCCAAATTTTGCTTGGAAACTGGACAGTTTGTTCGTAAGCTCATCTTTCCAGGTTTGGATATTTTATGGCCAGAGAGAAGAAGCTGGTGGCACTTTCAGTATTATGCTTGAAAATCTTAGCTAGAATGTATAGTTCAATAGTTATATTTCTTATTTTTGTAGCATTACAGGTAGCAGTGTTGCCAGACTTTCTTCTCCTACATAACAGAGGCTCCCTTTCCTTCAGCTTCCAACACCATTTACCTTAACATCCTTCAAGCTGTCACCAACACCTTCATTAAAACTCATAAAGCTTCTGTGGCAAGATACACTCAAGGATCTTTTACTTTTATCCACAGACCGATCCCAAAGCCAGTGCCACATGCTTTTAAGTCTTTTGCTATGGGAGTGCCCTACTACCAGGTATAAAATTGGTCCCAATTGATATAGCTAAATTAGAAATCACTTTGAAGCTTAGCAATAAAAAAATAACCAGTCTTATGCCATGGATTCTTGGGATCCTAAGTATGGACAGTACAGAGCAGTGGAGGACTCATCTCTGCTTTACAATGTCTCAGCTGGAAAGGCTTGATGGCAGGAGTGACTTGACAGCTGAGGGCCAGAATTATCTGGGAGCATCTTTACTGAGCGTCTTGTTGTTGGCTGTTTCTAATCCCTCAGTGGGGGCTCTCCTCTGGAGCATCTACAAGTGGTATCTCCATGTCATATGAGCTACCCAGCAGCATAGTGACCTAATGTTGTCAAACTTGTTACTGGTGGTTCAGGCCTTCAAAGGTGAGTGTACCAAGAGATTTGCACTGCCTGTTCTCTTCATTATAAATGGTTACATAGATTGTGTGAGTCACCTCTTTGTCCCCCCTCTTCCTTTTAGCAAGGAAGAAGCTAAAGAAGTTAAACAGTGTTACTTTTAGTGCACTGAGTTACTGACAAACTTAAGTTGGCCCAGATTCTAGCAAGGGGGATATAGAATCCATCTTTCAATGGGAGTAGTGCCAAAGGATTTGCAGACTCATTTGAAACATCACAGTTGTTATATGTATTTCAGAAGATTATGTTTATAAAATCATAAGCACAGTGCCTGACACATTTTACTCTGATGATGACAATTAAATTGATGATATATTCAGAAGTCCTAGAAGGGAATAGGGATATATAAATTTGAGAGGTAGATGGAAACTAGTTTGTGAAAGAACTTGGTGCCTGGCTAAGTTTTAAGATTCTGCTCAAACAATAAGAGCTGATGAAAATTTAAGCAGTGCCTGGGTGGCTTAGTCAGTTGAGCGTCTTACTGGCTAAGGTTGTGATCTTGCAGATTGTGAGGTTGAGCCCCACATCAGTCTCTGCTGTCAGTGCAGAGCCTGCTTCAGATCCTTTGTCCCCCTCTTTCTCTGCACCACTCCCCCCATCATGCTTTCTCTCAAAATAAATAACCTTTTTTTTTAAGAGCCACTGAAAATTGAAAAGCTGGAGTTGTGAAATGTATAATTTTTATAATTTTCCTGAGAAAAGCATACAAAATATGTGGACACAAGAAGAATGCAGTTGGGGACCCATTTGCCTAAGAAACTCTTGACTAGAGTAGTTATAAATGGATAGGATAGTATAGATATGAAAGGCAGCTTGAAGGAAGAATTGATAGGATTTGGTGAGGGACAGAATATGGGAAAAAGTACACTGGGGAACCAGGAGAGCAAAGGGTCAAGAATGACTTTAGGTTTAAAGTAATAACAACTCTGTAGTCTCTGTCCTCCAGATTCTCTACGTATTCTGAATTGGCCATGACAGCTAATGAGAGCTTTCATTTTTGTTGGCCAATCTCTTAGATGCACAATTTACACTGCCCAAATGATGTGTTCCTCCTATTATAACTGTACGTATACATTTTTATTCATCAGCATTCTTTTATTAGCAAGTTATAAAAACTCTATTTGAGCTTAAGAAAAATGTAACATTTATTAAAAAGGTATTGGGATCCCAGAGAATAAACTTGAGACCCAGAGCACTGTGAGAAACTTGGGAATCCTATGGCACGTCCTCATCAGTGCTTCCTCTGCTTTGTTTTACTCTGTAGACAGACTTCTATTCTTTGATTTATGTGGTATAATATTGCAGCCAAAAGTTCCCAAGTTTTGCATATTGCCATGGAGGACCCAAGAGGGAAAGTGAACTTTACAAATTCCCAAACTCATAGGGAGTGTTATTTATTGCCCCTGTTTGAGCCATGTGATCATCTCTGATAACTGTGCCTAGAGAGTGGACATGGGGAGTCACATCATAAGAACATGGCATCTTCTGCTTCACCTCATGAATGGGAGGGTGTCTTGCAAAAAAGAGGAGTTTCTAGAGAAGGGATGCTGAGAAAAATCTACTACAAGTGTCACAAACATGTTTTTTAGTTTTATTGCATGGACGGACTACAATAGAAAGAATACACAAAATTTACCGTGGTGATGTGTATTACAAATATCCACACCCAGGAAAGTGCACAAACACATACATGTAATGCACATTTCTGATTCTAGAATTCTAGTGATGATACTGTATATACACACTTAAAATATGAGATCACTCTGTGTAGTTTCCTACTGAAAATAATACTTAGGGGCGCCTCAGTGACTCAGTCGGTTAAGCATCTGACTCTTGATCTCAAGGTTGTGAGTTCAAGCCCCACATTGGGTTGCATGCTGGGTGTGAAGCCTACTTAAATAAAAAAAATGAAGAAACTAAAACTTAGGTCTCAGTTTAACATGAAAAGTGCGAGTGTAGGTTAATATGCTGGAAGCATATATTCCAGTTCAAAAATAATTCATATTAAAGTAGGAATCCCTTTGTCATTAGACATTCTTTTTAGATTGCATTATGAATATTATGTAATAAATGTCCATAAAGTAAGAAATAGAAATAATAAGAAAAGAGTTGGATTACAGTCAATTTAGGAATGTGTATAGAGGCTTCCTGATGACCCCAACAAGAGACAGTCATCTTCTCTTTTCTACTCCTGGAATATTTTTTAAACTCATCCATTATAGTTATTACCTCACTGTCCGTACGCATTTCTTTCTGCCTTTTTGCTCTTCTAGACTGTGAACTTTTTAAAAACGTTTATTTCTTTATTTTGAGAGAGAGAGAGAGAGAGAGAGAGAGAGAGAGAGAGAGAATGAACAAGCAAGGGAGGGGCAGAGAGAAAAGGAGAGAGAGAATCCCAAGAAGGCTCCACACTGCCAGCACAGAGCCTAGTTCAGGGGCTCAAACTCACGAACCAGGAGGTCATGACCTGAGCTGAAATCAAGAGTTAGGCACTTAAATGACTGAGCCACCCAGGCGCCCCTAGACTGTGAACTTTTTGAAGGCAGGTGTAGAAAATGATAGGTGCTCAGTGAAAGTCCATTGAACATCTAAATGAGTAAATTCCCTTCAGAGAAGTCACAATGTCAGGTTTTTCCAAAACCTTTTGGTTAATATGTAAGACATGAAAATTTGTGAAAAGTAATTTTGACTAAAATTGAAATATAAATAACAAAGTTTACAATACAAATATCATTAGTTTTTAGGCACTTTGTAGGAATATGTAGGTGAAAAGTGTTGTTAAAGGGAAGTGAGTACTGAGGAGCAAAGGTTTATTGCCAAGGAGGGAACTGAATCCAGTGCAGAGTCTAGGCTCTGGGGAATCTAGTGCAGGGAGGAGAAATGAGGTGGCTCATAGATACTGAAAGACCAACGGGTTGTCTCCTCTATTAGGAAAGCAAAGGCTCTGAATGCTCTTGCGTGGCTGGTGATAGTTGGGCTTGCCAGCTCGGTGGACATAGGCTGGCTGCCCTGTGGACGCCTGTCTTGGGATTATAGCACCCTGCTCACCTCCACTGCATGAGAGATATGTTTTAGCCAGGTTTGGATCATTCCTGTTAGGTCTGTAGTCTTGTTGGTAAGCTATGCGGCTAGGTCAGGAGTTTATTAGAGCCAAGGAGTTTGAGAACTTAAAAAGAAAAATAATTTGATGAGCCTTCTTAAATTTTACTAGTGTGGTAGGAACAGAGCTGATAAGTTCTGTAGGGTGAAGAAATGGACACAGTGATTGTAGAGCATTTTTAATTAATAGTGCTAGTTATGGAAGGGATAAGAAAATAAAAAATTGCAGAGACGACTGTGGTTGATTTTTGGATACAAGATTGCTGAATCTACCTGATGTTTCATGGCCTGTATTTGTAGAAGAAATAGCCAATACTATTTTGTACCTTTCTGCAAGTTTAAAAACCCAAGAACAGGAATAGAGATTCAGCCTGGGAGACTGATGAGGGACACGTACCAGCAGTCAAAAGGGTAACAATAAGGGAGTGATAGTAAAAGCATTGCTGAGGTCATAGGCCATGGTATCTAGAGATACAGAAAGACAAGAGAACCCTCAATGGGAGTAATATTCATGGAAAATGGACTGGGGCAGTTGAAAAATAGAGGTCACCATGAGAATGAAAAGTAGGACTGGCATGATAACGTCGGATAAGATGGACAGATGATCTGTGATAGAGAGGAGGGTTTCAGATTTCAGGATGAGTCAGAGGGATTTTAAGCCTGTTATTGCAAAGTTGGATGGATGAAGAGGATTTGAAGATACAGTTATGGAGGGAGCAGGGATAAGGGAACTGTGAGGCCATATTGGAACAAATATCAGGAACACTGAAGAAGAATCCCAGAGAGCATGGGGAAGAAAACTGTATGCTGGGCTTTAGACTTTCAAAGTGTGAATAAACTCTGATGCCTAGGTGTGGACAAGGATTTGTGAAAGCCATGAACTCCAGAAGAAGAGAATATTTTTTGTGGAAGTGCAGAAATAGTGGTGTAAAATCACCATGGAGGAGCTAGGAAAGTACTCATGTCTCTCTGGCTTTTGGCTCTGATGAGAACAGATCGAAATAAGGATAAGAATGTAGACAGAAGCAGTGGGTGTCTGAGGTTTGTGTAAAGGAAAAGAGCTGGTGACAATATGAATTACTTACATAGAGGGTGGAATCGTAGACTGGAGGGATGTGTTAACAGAAGAGGAGTGAACTGAGTAGGCAGATTTTAGTTAATGGAGGAGCTTAAAGAACTCTCTTGCCCCAAAGTTTCCATTGGGATGTTGGTGTAATGGAGTGCACCTCAGCAAATATCCATCTCCTGGTGGCTGGCCTGGGCTGATGGTGAATTCAGTGATGGATGATAATGGGCTATGTTGTACAGTCAACAATTTATCAACTGTCCTGAGATTTAAGAGTCTACATAGTGAAGAGGCTAATAGAAGCTGAAGGAAAAGCTTAAAGTAAAAAGCAAACCTACAAAACAGAAAAATTTAGTCAGTGTAGAAAATCCATGGTTGTAGCATGTTTATTCTTGATGAATTGCATGGTACAGAACATAGTAAGGACAGTAACGTAGCAAGGTCTGCCTCTTTCCTTGGTAGAGAAGACGGGGGTGATATGGCTGTGATCTTCCTCCCCCCAGTCTTCCTGCTAGGATTTTCACAGCAGAGGCCACCAATTCCATTATCTCTTAGATGTGATCCCCATGTATCTAAGTAATACCACCTAACATAATAATATAACAGAGTTCTTTTCTTTGTTGTCTACTTTCTTTCTAACTTCAGATTCATTACTGTTATTATTATTATTATTATTATTATTATTATTATTACTGTATTTTATTTTATTTTTCCTTCTAGTTCTTTAGGACTTTTACTTTGAAGGACTGTTTTGGCCCAGCCTTTATAATCTAAGACAGGTAGACACAATATTGTATAATATTGAGGAGGGAAGTAGTAAGAGATGAGTTTGGAGATTTATGCAGGGGTTAGATCATGAAAGGATTTATATGTCATGTTAAGGAGTTTTGATTTTATCCTTTAAGCAGAGGGAGCCATTAAAGGATTTGAGCTTGGAAGGGCTTCAGATCATATCAGGAGCTTTCTGTAGAAGCATGGGGGTAATAGAAAATGTGTTACTATCATTACCAGAAGACTCTCAGTTCCTATTTTCCATTATTAACCTGACCAGGATCTGTGTTCGTGTCTGATCAAGGCTACCATGCCAGTCTCGATCAACTTTCCTAAGGATCAAGGAGCAGGCTGTAATTGGATGTAGGGCAAACCATCACTTAGATTGTGGCTGACATGAAAAAATAGCCAAACTTTTGCATCTAGTTTCAGACACAAAATGTGCTGTAGTCTAGAGAAGAATCTCTGGGTAACCATGGTCTAAAAAAATCATAAAACAAACTCATATTCTAAAGGTTGATGTTACTCAGATTCAAACAATCCTTGTACGACTTAAAATCAAATTTCAGGAAGATTAACTGGGATATTTGGTTGATATATTATTATTTCTGGAGGTAGAACTTGCAAGAAATAAGGAGACATGTTTTTTTTGCTAAAAAATCAAAGGAAGGCCCATAAGGCCTTTGTATTCAGTTGGATAGATAAAACTGAATATTCAGAGTAGAAGAAGATATAAAAAGTGCTACTAGTACTGTCTGTCCTTAGCCACTGCCACCTACTTAATATTTCTTGACTTCCTTTTCAGACCAGATGGTGGAAAGGAAATTCACTGGGTCTATGAGATGTTGCTTTTTGACTAGGCCTGATTTGGGGAGGAACTGGTAAATACCTAAAACCAATCACTTCCCATATGTACTGTTCACATGGCACTTAAAGTGATTTATTTCTTGCTGTGTTTCTTAAAATCATAGAAAAGCATTTTTTATCTATTCTCAAATCTATATTGAACAACTGTGTTCAATAATGATTTATTGATGGAAAATTATGGCATAATTAAGATCAAAGAGAATAGACTGAGCTGAATTTATAAGTTCACTTTAGATGTAGGAATTTGAGTGACAAGGAGAGGAAAAATTCTAAACTTTTCTGATTAATCTTAATTAGTAAGCTAATAGATACCCAGTGTCTTCTTTGGACTTAGCATCATGTTATATACTATATAAAAACCAATGCATAAGATATAGATTTTATTTCCAAAGACTTTGGAAGCCAACTGATGAGACAGGATAATTACACTACCATACACTGGATGGCACAAGGCACTATTTTATAAAGGAAAGGCAAATTCAGTGGCATGTTAGATGTTGAAGAAGAAAGGAGTAGTAGATTAATGAGGGCATAGATAATTATTGAAAAGTACTGGGTCTTGTAAGATGGGTGGATATGGGTAGGTGGAAAGCAAATTAGAGAGCCTTCTTCATGAGATGAAGGGAGTATGCAAGGAAGGAATGACCATGGGGTTTTCTTCAGAGTGAGGAGATTAATACATCAGATAGTTAGTTACAAGGATCTGAAAGCCACTCAGGAAAACATAGGCAAAAGAGAAAATCAATAGTAGGATTCTGAACAGCTCACAGAAATGAAGAATTAAATAATTAGATTTTGGGAAAGATAATTTTGAGAAACTAGATGGGATACCAGCTAAGAATCTGCTTGGGGAACTGTCATCGGATTGTTTTAGCTTTAGTCCTTAAATTCTTAGGAGAGAGAGCAATTTCTTTTTCCTGATTAGAGTGCCCACCTCCAGGGATGATGCAAATACTGGAGTTCCTTCATTAACTCACCTGTTAGGGCAGATGGAATCTGGGAGTGGTAGCTTTTCTTTCGTTTAAATTTTTTTTTGTTTTTATTTATTTATTTATTTTGAGAGTGAGAGAGAGCGAGAGAGAGCAAGAGTAAGCAAGTAGGAGAGGGGCAGAGACAGAGAGAGGCAGATCCCAAGCAGGCTCCACACTGTCAGCCCACAGACTGACATGGGGCTTAAACCCATGAACTGCAAGATCATGACCTGAGCTGAAACCAAGAGTCAGTCACTTAACCAACTGAGCCACCCAGGTGCCCCAAGAGTTGTAGTTTTTTAAAGGAAAATTATATGACATTATCAAGAAAGGGTAAAGTATATCCTTAAGAAAAAACATCAGATAAATATAGATATCCCTTACAGAGTGCTAACTAGCCGCTAGACACTGTTCTAATATCATTTCATTTAATGCTTAGAGGCAGGAATTACTATTCCCATTTTCTAGAGGAAAATGGTGCTAGGAGGTGCTAGGAGGTGGAATATTGAATTTGCCCATGGTTACATGGCTCCTGGTGATGGAGCCAGCATTCAGACCCAGGCAGCTGAGTCCACAAGCTTGTCTTCAACTAGGCTAGATCGCAAGGAAGATGCAAAGTGGCATTGCATAATGTGAAATTAGATAGATAAAATGGGAGCAGAAAGACCAGTGTAGACTGGAGATGGAAAGAAATAAGGACCCTTCCAAAGGGTAAGGAAATGGTATGACAAAAATGAGATTTAAGAAATATTCATCTGTGGGGTACCTGGGTGCCTCAGTCAGTTAAACATCCAACCCTTGGTTCCTACTCAGGTCATGATCTCACAGTTTCTTGAGTTCGAGCCCTGCATTGGTCTCTGTGCTGGTAGCACAGAGACTGCTTGGAACCCTTTCTCTCTCCCTCTCTCTGACCCTCCCCCACTCATGCTCTGTCTCTCTCAAAATAAATAAATACACTAAAAAAAAGAAATATTCATCTTTGAAGATGCATGCCCAAAATTTTGGAGGGTGAGAAAGCCTGTAGTTCTGAAAGCTCACCAGAAGGCCATGACTGAGCATGGATCATGAAGATTTAGACCTGGTGAAGGCAAGTACAGCGACTGTCTATGTATCTTTTTACATAACAATGGAACTTTTCTTAAACATAACTCTATGAAATGCAGTGCTTCAATTCTTGAATTAACAATTTTAAAGAATGCTTCCGTAGCAGAGAAGAATTATCTTAGCACAAGAATTTACTTGCTTTTGTAGGCAGTTATAGGTTTCATTTCCTTCATGAAACGTTGTCCAGCTAGATTCTTTTCCTTCTTTGAACTGTAATTGTCCTTCACTTGTAATTCTCTTTGGATCATTGTCCTAATGAATTCATTTTGTTATTTTATGCACATCTTTTCTTGCTGGATTGCAAGATCTGTGAGAACTATTGTTGAAAACCACACTCTTATACTGTATTATACATATAATCACATACCCTCATAGACACACATTCTGGAGCAGCTTGGAGAAATGTTATGTATAGGGTGTATACAGTACAGTTCCTTGCTCATAGCAGTCACTTAGTAAACATTTGAAGCTTGGATGATATGAGATGTATCTGCAGAAAAAATCAAATGGTCTTAATGAGTGTCTTGGTTTGGGTAACAAAGGAATAAATAAAAGTGAATCAAAATTTTAGGTGATATGACTGAGGAAAGGGTACATCAGTCCCATGCCCTTATTTCTGGTAGTTTTTCTCTGTTCTTTCCCTTACTCTCTTACCTTCTCTGATTCTTTTCTGTAGACTTCTGGATTCAGATGGATGATTGGCCAGAATGAAGCATTTCACTCTTTCTTCCCCTACAACTTAATACTACACACTCCCGCTGTGCCAGTGAAAGAAAATGAAGAAATACAGAGTTCTTTTTTTTTAATATGGCAAATTTATTATACATGTCTCTCTGATGAAATGTAAATCTTTTAAATGGCAGGTGAGGCTGGAAGTTAGGTTATCTCCACACATGCCTAGAATTAATGCAGAAGTGTGTCTTAGCATTTCAGATGGGGAAAAATAATCATTTGAAACAGGATCACTTTGAATGGGAGAGTGTTCTTTTTTTTTCTTTCTTTCAGTAATTCATTACCCAATGAGAGATTCCATTAGAAGGGCCTCTGTGAAAATATAAGAGATGCTCCTGGTCGAGGCATTCCTTTTACCTTCCCTTCTCCTAGGGAGAGGACATGTGAAGAGCAAGTGAGTGAAATAGTCCTGTGTAAAATAATCACCTACGAGTGAAAGGATTCTATTACATGATGTGTGTTTTCTAGGAGACCATGGAGGAGTCAAGTGCAGGTTGGGCAAAGGAGGGTAGTGGAAATAACATTGGTATTTCGCTATCAGTGTTGGGTTTTGGATTTCCTCCATTTACTAGGGAAGGTTTCTTAACTGGAGCTGTAGTCACATATAGAATAGGGAAAACAACACATGCTTTCTACTGCTATTGAGAAGCTTAAAGAAATAATGGAAGTAGAGTATGGGTCAGAGTGGTGGGCACAGAAGGGCACTCAGCATGGCCACCTATACAGATGAGAGTAAGTTTGTGTCTTAGAAGTGAGAAGCCTCGATCAGGTGAGGGGAGGAAGAGCACAGAAGGATAAATTGGGAAATCTTTGTGGGAACACCTTAAAAAAGATAGTTTGCAAAGAAGGGTTGTTTAGAGGGAAAGACAAGAAGCACTGTCATTTCATCTCAACACCCCAGCATAATGCCATTGTAAAAGTGTTGCAAAATTTGTAATGTTTATTTTTTCTTGTGACTACCAGCATCATGCAAGAGACTTAGAACCTCATTATTAGAGGAAGTGAGATGGATGTGAAGGATGCTTTTCTATGGTTCTGTCATTTGTGGGAAGATGAATCTTCTTAGGTTTATGGAAGAATTGCTCTCAGGAAGAAATCAGGGAGAGAAAATTATTTGAAGACATAGGGAATTAAGCCAGGAGCAAAGAAGTGTCTATGTCTATCATCTATGCATATAAAAAGTAAAGTTATATCCTATTAGTTATCAGGCTATGATTAAAGGAGGGGTGGAGGAAAGCGTATGTAAAAGATGGAAAAGAAGAGATTTTCTGCACTGTTGCAGCATCATAAAAATCATTCATTCATCAAAGTAGTTATTTTATTTTAAAATAGCACTGTTTTATTAATCCTGTATTATTTGTCAGTTACTGATTTAAGAACTTTGCATGGATTATCTAATTTAATCTTTATAACAATGCAGTTAAGAAGTCTCCACAATATTTTTTATAATCTACAGATTAGGAAATAAGTGGCTCAGAGAGATGGCATAGCTTGTCCATGTAATACAGTATTAAATGTTTGAGCAGGGGGTTGAGGCTCAGCTGGTCTGACTACAAAGCCTGTGCTCCTCACTGCTCCACTGTCCTATCTCACAGATGTGAAGATTGAAGTCTACAGGGCAGATACAGGGGTGTGCACAAAAAACATGGTTTCTATCTTCATGAAGGTTATTTTCTAGTTAGGTGTGAGATGCTTCTTAGATAATGTGTGTTTTGAGTATTCTAAGCACAGATCTATAGGGGAAGGGGTTCCTTCAATACCCTTTGGAACAATTTCTCAACCTTGACATTGTTGATTTTGGACTGGATCGCTCTTAGTTGTGAGGGTCTGTCCTGTGCATCATGAGATGTTCAGCCATCTGGATTCTACCTACTAGATGCCAGTAGTCTCCCTGGTTGTGACAACCAAAAATGTCTCCAGATACTGTCAAATGTACTTGGCAAATTCACCACTGGTTGAGAATCACTGCTCTAGAAGAATGACTTGGTGGTTGATGACACTATATAGAAGGTATGGAGGTGACTCTATCTGGAAATGTTTAGCCAACCTGGAGCCTATATTCAAGAGGTGACAGAGGCTCATCAAGACTCATTCCATGTATTGATATCCACTTCTGCAGACAAATGCACACACAAAGGCAATAGGAAGAAATATAGAATATATCATTAGAGACTTTGAGGTTCTGGGTGGGAAACAGAAGGATTAAGAAACAAAGGTTCTCATAAATGAAGAAAATAAACTCATCATATAGAAAGAATAAGTGAGATGAAACTTTTTATACTGTGTTCTATAGTCAGGTATTGTTTGGCTGTTTTAGGATAGCGTGAATGTTGTTCAGTTTGAAGAGTCTCCAATGTACTATTTGACTGATGTTCATTCACTTTTCATATTCTAGATGTATGGTATTTTGTGGAGGCTCTACAGCAGCGATTCTTGAAGTAGGTGCATATCTGAATCACCTGGTGACTGTTTTTCAGATTCACATTTCTAGGTACTACTCTAGACTCACTGATCCTGAACCTGCAGATATAGGGTCTCAGCCCTGAGAGTATATTGAAATGCTCTGATGTACATTCTTGAATGAGGCTCATGGAGTAAAAGTTTTCTTTTTATGCTTTCTATGTGGACTACCTTTTGTTATTCTGTTACACACAAAGCATTAAAAATATTTTCATTGACCATAACTTTCTTACATGCCACCTACATGCAAAGGATGTTAGGAAATACAGTCTATTCTCTATAGCCATGTGTTGAAATGAAAATGTGGGGTTCTAAAAGTAAAAAACAAAGAGATTGGACATTGGTAGACAATGAGTAGCTCTTGCCACAGAATATTATCATTAAAATACAGTAACAGCATTGGACCCTTATTGAAAACCAAATGTGTGCCAGGAGCAGTGAAAAGCAACTGTGTGACTTGCTACTATCATTTTACCTACTTTTTAGGTAAGAAAATGGACTCTCAAAGGATTAAAACCTTGATTATCATCACATAGTTTATAGATGCTGGAGCTAAAATATTAAACAGGTTCTATCTAGTTCTATGAACATTTCCCATTAGACAGTCTAATACACTACCTCTATTGCTTCCAGTGAACCTACTAGTTATAGTTTTCAGAGTCTTCAGATTCGGATATAAAACATATTTGGCCCTTATTGGTAATGGGAATGTCAATATTCCTTTACCCTTCAGAGTTTGTTGGAATTTTACTACTGTGTATTTTTAAAACAATTTTTTAATGTTTATTTATTTTTGAGAGAGAGAGAGAGAGAGCATGCATGAGCGAGAGCAGCATAAGTGGGGAGGGGGCAGGGAGAGATGGAGACACAGTATCCAAAGCAAGCTCTAGGCTCTGAGCTGTCAGCACAGACCCTGACGTGGGGCTCGGTCTCATAAACCACAAGATCATGACCTGATCTGAAGTCAGATGCTTAACTGACTGAGCCATCCAGGAGCCCCTCTACCATGTATTTTAAACTTAATGTTTACTTTGTTATTTTTATTCTAAATGGGGAAAGGAAATATCACCATAAGATGGGGTGGCTGCAGAGAAAGCCTGATTCTATTTAGTATGTTTGGCAACATTTCCAGTATACAAGGGGATTATACATAAATATTAGAAAATTTTGGAGTTGCAGTGATCCTACCAGAGTATTATTCATAGAAAATTTGGTTTGGATTTTATAAATATATGTACCTCTTTCTGCATGATAGCTAGTTTATGAATTAAGTAGAAAATTCCTAGTTAAACTTATTTATTATCTTGAGCTGACACAAACAGCAGCTTCTTAGAAGTCTTTGAGCAGTCTGTCTAATCAAAAGGTTGATAACGAGCTCCTCATAGCTAGGTCCATCCCTGAAATGGTTTTTCTCTTCTACAGTCTTTCCTTAAATTTCTTTTGACTCCCAGTCTCACTTAGCTAGATTATACACATAACTGACCCAGGGATATTCTAGCAAAATTGTTAATAAAGGGAATATATTTCTCTAAGTCTATAAGACTGAGCTTTTAAATAGTAGTTGATTCATTGCACACTGGTCTCTTTAAGGAGGTATTTCCTCTATAAGTAATTGTATAGTGTTGTAGATGAGCAGAAATCAGTCTGAGTGTATCATATGTCTGTCATCTCATCCTATAGTTAGATGAATGTTCTGAGAGTGAGAAAAAGAGAGTGAGAGATTGAGATTGATTTTTTTTTACTAGAATATTCCACCAAAAAAACACTAATCAAACTTCAAAAGCAATAAGAGCCCTTAATTCTGGGAGATAGTTTCATGAATATTATATCATTGAATGTTTTCTTTTTTATTTAATTCAAAAGTACCTGAGCTCCTGAAATGACAACAGAATGATTCTGACAAAGTTTTAAAGGTAACATGGCATTCTAATTAGAAAATAATAAAGATTCTCTCACAAATTAGGTTAAACTATTTTTAACACTTTATCTGTTCTAAATCCCATTGAAAGAGTCCAGGCTCAATCATCATGTACGATTGCTGAGAAAGATGCTGAAACATTGTTGGTGCTCCTGGTTTGACTTTTGCAAATGAAATCATAGAGGCATAAATTGTCATGATGACAAGCCAATTCATCACTCAAAGGTGACTAAGCATCCAGGAAGATATTAGCTGCAGAATCATTTCCCTCCTCAGTAATATGTCCTAATATTTTTAGTAGGATACCTTCTAACTAGATGAGGATAGTTGCATCAGGATGTGTCTGTGTCTATACAAAGGGAATTCCTTTCTGGTTTAATATATAGATGGGATCCCAGGCAAAACCTCCAGCAGTGATGAAATTTTATTGTTGAAGATACAGGTTTTCCTAAATGAATAGGTGCTGAGAACAGATCATTTTCTTCAGACGTGATACCGATTCTACTGACTCTGTGCCTAAAACTCTTTTCTTCTCTTCAAACATAGCTATGCTACCCCTCCTCATGATCCAAATCTTGGAGGATGCTCCCGGATTTCTGTTTTGGCGTGATGCCTCTCTTTGCCTTGGCTATTACTACTTTTTAGTCCATGTGGATATACAACTCAGTCATACGAACAGCACCTTCTTCCAAGATGACTCCTAGTGAGAGATGCTGCTCCTTAGACAGGTTCTGTGCAGCATGGGTTTTCTGGCTCCCCCTCTCCCCTAACCTGCCTTATGAGAGTTTGTTCTGCTGGTGGGTATCCAACTGAAACTGTTTTGGTTTTCTTCTAAAAAACTTTTGAGATTAGATGATGATCTAATACTTTACAAGACAAACAAGTAGGATTTATTTACATCTATTTCTTATGACTGGTTCCTGGGTCTATAGTATTTTTTGAAAACAAGCTAGAGGACAGTGGTCATTAATTCCCTCATTAGCTTTTGATTCCATGTAAGAAAGTAATGATGGACTAAAATCTACATAATACTAACACTGTTATATCAAGGAAGGTAGGAAGCATTTTATGATACATATAATTCCAGTACTCCATCAATAAAGCAAACTTTTGCCCAAGTTTCTTATTTATTTACCTATATTTGAGAGAGATAGAGAGAGAATGTGAGAGAGAGCGAGAGAGCGAGCAAGCACTCAATGTGAGTAGGGGAGGGGCAGAGAGGGAGAAAGAGAATCACAAGCAGGGTCTGTGCTGTTGGCACAGAACCTGTCATAGGGCCCAATCTCATGAACCATGAGATAATGACCTGAGCTGAAATCAAGAGCCAGACACTTAACCAACTAAGCCACCCAGACACCCCTCATTTATTGTAAATTTACATTAAACAACTTTGGCAACAGTATTAGAGGAAGTAGATGTGCATATCTCAGCTGTAGCAAACAAGAGGATAACCCTTCTCTGTATAGATGTCGTGATTTCATTCATTCAGTCATCCAGTAATGTTCACTCAACAAATATTAACTTGAATTTCACATATTCCATCCCTGCTTTGGGCACTGGAAGGGAGGCACCACAGTGAATAAAGTGGACAAAGCTTCACAGAGCTTACATTCTATTTCAGTGGGGGAGAGATTGACAAGAAAATAGAATACATAATATATGAGATGGTGATCTGTGCTAAGAAGAAAGAAAAAGGGAAAGAGAGAGATGCAGTTTAAAAGAGGATGCTTAGGAAAGACCTCTGTGAAAATGGGTGTTTGAGTAAGAGCTGCACTGAAGGAGTGAGCATTGGGATACCTAGGGAAAGCATTCTAGGCAGAGAGAACACAGCGCTGATGCATTGAGGTGGGGGGATGTGTGGAGTGTCCCAGGTGCTCCAAGAAGAGCATTGGGTGAAGAGGATGGTCAGATGTGTGTGTGTGAGTGTGTACATGTGGGCATGTGTGTATGTGCGTGTAGGTAGTATCTATAGGTGTTCGTAGGATGTTTGTTTTCAGTCTGAGTGTGATGGGAAGCCTTGGCAAGGTTTCATGCAGAGAAATGGCCTGTCAGGCTTATATTTTAAAAGAGTCCCTCTGTTGCAGTGCGGGACTATACTATGGTGGGGGTAACAGATGGAAGCAGAGGGACCATCTACATGGTGACTGCAGTGTGTAAGCTACTGGAGTGTAGAAAAGTAGTGGAATTTAGGCTATATTTTAAAGTTGGAGCTGCTAGGATTCATGATATACTGGGTGTGGCTTGTGAGAAAATGAGAGAACTCAACAAATTGTTTATTTTATGCTGAGAAGATACTCATGGTTTCTACGTTACACAGGGAACAGCCAAGTTCATTGCTCATTGTCATCGGAGAGAACGTTCTGACTCTGCTCAACTTAAACTAAAATTGAAATCTTTCCATTTTCTTTTTTTTTAATATTTTATTGTCAAATTGTTTTCCATACAACACCCAGTGCTCTTCCCCTTAAGTGCCCTCCACCATCACCACCACC
>NC_043709.1:43425008-43470176 GCF_006229205.1 Suricata suricatta | reverse complement strand
TGAGGAACCTCCACACTGTTTTCCAGAGCGGCTGCACCAGTTTACATTGCCACCAACAGTGTAAGAGGGTGCCCATCTCTCCACACCCTCTCCAACAACTGTAGTCTTTTGCTTTGTTCATTTTAGCCACTCTGACTGGTGTGAGGTGGTATCTCAGTGTGGTTTTGATTTGTGTTTCCCTGATGATGAGTGATGTTGATTATACTAAATAATTCCACCCAACAAGGTAATTCATGGGACTACTGAGAAGAGAATTTGGTAGCTAATGCACATTAGATGCACCTAGAAAATGTAGTTTTGGGGTGCCTGGGTGGCTCAGTCGGTTAAGCGTTGGCTTCGGCTCAGGTCAGATCTCACGGTTCATGGGTTTGAGCCTCGCATCGGGCTCTGTGCTGACAGC
Organism: Suricata suricatta; assembly: GCF_006229205.1. Lineage (NCBI taxonomy): Eukaryota > Metazoa > Chordata > Mammalia > Carnivora > Herpestidae > Suricata > Suricata suricatta. The sequence goes on along the minus strand of NC_043709.1, from coordinate 43,469,776 downwards.
TAGCTCAGAGCCTGGAGCCTGCTTCAAATTCTGTATCTCCCTCTCTCTCTGACCCTTCCCTGCTCGCGCTGTCTCTCTCTATCTCTCAAAAATAAATGAAAAGCAATAAAAAACTTAAAAAAAAAGAAAAATGTAGTTTTTATTAAAAATCAAATGCTTCATGGTGAAGGTCCCCTTTTTGTCTTGCCTGCCTCTTCCCTTTCACATGGTATGGAACTCTTGGGATTCAACAAATAACTTCCTAAAGGCTTCAACAGAATCAAGGCTGATGATACACTTTTTGCTTTCTTGAAGATTCTTCTTTGGTTTATGTCGTTTGGGAGGACTGAGAGACAATACAAGTCGGTTCTCCAAACAGGGCAGCTCTTGGTGGCTAAATCACATTTATTTCTACCCAATCCCATAGACTTATTAGTACTCTGTGCACACAGGAGCGAATGTGAGGACAAATTGTCTGTGACCCAGAACTTGCCAATGACTTCTTTAGACAATTGATACCAGAGAGATCATTTAATGGGCATGTTGACGATCCATTCCTTTAGATGAGAGGATGTGCAGCACAGAGAGCAGATTTTAAAGGTTGTGGATTCTGGAGTAGAGCTGATTCTAGTTCTACTACATATTAGCTGTGTTATTTAAGCACTTTAAAGAAGTAATTTCATTTCATCTAACAAGCATTTATCATACATGTTAGACAAAATGAGATCACATATATAAAGCACCTGACCTGGGGAAGGTGATTTTTCTTCAACCCTTATCTACTCCTGCAGTGTGTTATGTCGTCAGAAAATAACAGGCTCCATCCAGGTTAATCAGTAACTGTAGAAATGCTTTCACTGAGTAATAATTTAATGTTATGCCTTCATTTTTAAAAAATTGGAGGTGATATATAAATAACATTATATAATGTTCAATTAAATGTTATTTCTGTATTTTTTAAAGCTTTTATGTGAACTGAAATATCATCTATAATGTCTTGGTGATACATTCCTCACCAAACTCTAGTACTGTGAAAACATTTCTCTAAGCTAATATAATTCCCTTTCTGACTTATTTCACAGGAAACATGTTTTAATTTAGGGCCTAGTTGCATAATTTATCTTATTTTACTTTTTGATAATGCTCATCCATTTACTTTTAGATCATTTCTTTGTTCTTTTTGTAAAATTAGAACTCTTGTCACACAAAGTTTATTTTTTAATCAACTTGAATCAACATGATTTGTGTGTGATAAAGGGCACCCATTTAATGAAAGTGTACAATTCATTGGGTTTTGACAGGTGTGAAACGCTGGCCACAGTGAAGATACAGATCATTTCTGTCACCACCAAAAGTTTTCTCATATCCCTCCCTTCTTCCCCAGCCCCAGTTAGCTATGTGCCTTTAGTTCTACAAGACTGTGCAAAATTGTTTTTGAGGAAGAAGACATTTGACACTGGTTTGAAAAACAAAAAGGAGGAGAAGAGACAGAAAACATCTACTCTTTCAAACAGTTTGATTGTGAGGACAAAGCCAAAGAGGGGTAGTTAGACAGAGATTGAGGGAGGAATTTTTAAAAATAAAAAAATATTTTAGCATGTTTATGTGTTGAGTACAAACAGAAGTGGAGAGGGAGATTTTAAAACTACTGAAGAGATAGGTGATAATGAGGGAAAAGGTTCTAAAGGAGATGAGGGGAGCTGGGGTGAAAAGCATAATTGGGGGCAATCCTTAGAAATAAGAAGAAGAATATCTTTTTCTCAAAAAGTGGAGGTCAGGTGGTATGAGGGAAAGCAGAGAATAGTATATTATTGTACTTCCAGACAGGGTTGAGGAGTTCCTATCTTGACGGTTCAATTTCTTTTATCGAGTGCCAGGGAAGTTCATGTGTTGAGAGTTAAGGGGGATAGACGTGAGAGGGTGTCCGAGGAAAATAATGTGGCTTTGGAATAGCAGCTGTGAGAGAATGGGAGCGGGGATTGTCCTGAATGACCAAGATTATTGAGTGGTCCCAGTGCTCCACTTGACCTCGGAAGTCAGGACTTCGTGGTGGAACCAATCTCATGGTGATTGTTATTTTTCAGTTGTGCTTTGTGGCTAAGATATAGCAGCAAAGAAAGTAAATATGAAGTTTTTCAAAGCTGTGGAGAAGTTTCAGAGTGTGTCATGGAAGGACAGGAAAATCGGGGAATTGAATGCTTATAGTAGAGTAGTTGACACTATACATGATGGGGTTTAAACGTTTCAGGAAAATAGTCAGAGTCAGGAGTCAGGAAAAGGTGAAAAGTATTTCACTTTCTCAGTCAGATATGAAGCCCTGTAAAAAGAAGAAGTGAAATACTGATCATTCTAATTTGTAACTTGTTAATTTACTTCAGTTTCCATGAAAACAAGCACATGTAGAATGTGTGTAGATTATAATGTGTGTTACGCTCAGTGAAGGAACAGTAGAAGGTGCTATGACACACCATATTCCTTGGTGTTGGACTGTAGGGTCTGTGTTTCAGTTCTGGTACCTCAATTGTCCAGCTGCGTGACATTGGACAAGTTACTTAACCTCTCTATAGCTCAATAGTGGGAGACTTGTAATGGGAAACAATGATAGTACTCAACTGATAGTGTTTTGTGTAATTATGCACTCACTGATAAGTCTAGCTATTACTAGGAGAGTCAGAAAACCTGAGTTCAAATCACATGTTTAAATTCAAAGCCTTGAGTCTGAGACTGTGGGCAGCCTGTCCAACCATTGCTAGTTGCTTTTCACTTACCTCATTTGTAAAACAAGTTTAATAACCTTTACTGCATTTGCTGAAGTGACAGTTGGAGGAGATAATATATGGAGCAGTCCTCTATAACTCTGAAATACGAATCAAAATAAAGAAGTCTTACTATTCTCATATACAATATATTGCATTAATTGTGTGTCACAGGAATTATATAAAGTAATGAATGAAAATTAAAAAAATGAGATATTTATGTAAATGTAGAGCAGCATTGGGAATTGGAAATGTTTTGTGGATTTTTATTATAATTAAATTATGTATTAATATGATTATATTTTCAACTTGTAGCTCTGAAGAAAATAAATTGGAGAGGAGATAGCCGTTTTAATTCCTAATTAAAATAAGTTTTTGCTTTCCTCATGGATCTCATTTCCTTCCTTTGCCTTAGCATGTGGAGTTGAAATTTGACAGTACTTAATCAATACCAATTTCAGTTGATTCTGACCTTTAATGGTATTGAGTCCAAGAATTTATTCATGTACAGAATGTTGCAAGTTCTTTTAAAGATTTGTGACAACTCTGCATTTTAGCTTCACAGAGCATTATTGGAGGATAAATTATAGCATTTGTTGTCACTAAGGGCCCCTCGACTTTCTTTTCCCTTTTCCAATTAGCTGGCTTGTATTAAAGTCAGGTTTATTGGGCTGTAAGTTATAAGCAGTAATATTCACCCTTTTTAGGTGTATTTTGACAAATGCATGCAGTCATGTAACCACTACCACAATCAAGGTATAGAACATTTATATTACTCCTCAAAATTCTTTTTATGCTTATTTGTGGTTAGTCCCCTTTCCCTGACCTCTAGCCCCTGGCAGCCACTGATATTTTTTCTTTCCCAATTGTTTTGTCTTTTCCAAATGTCGTTTAAGTCGATTAGCTATTTTAAAACAATTTCTGGAAACCTCTTGCTGAGCTTCATTACTAACTAGGCCCTTATTTGTTGCTCACCCGTGTGTGTGTGTGTGAGTGTATGAATGTTATGTGTCTATATGGCTGGCTGTGGGTAGTTGAATGAAGGTGGGCTAATGAGTGCACAGAGGTGGGTCAGGTGGGTCAGCACGTTAATTGCTGACAATTCGGGGAAAGGAAGAGAGAATCTTTTTCACTTGCCACTCAGTAAATATTGTTGACTGTTCATCAGGTGAGTGATACTTTAATGAAACACTACCTAAATTGCTTTACCTATTGCCAGGGAGAAACTCGGTTAATCTGTATGATAATGATGATAATAATCCTATTTTGTCCATTACACTGGCCAATTTGGAGTACCATAGTTGAGTCAGTGCATTTCGGTAGATGTCTAGTAACACATCTAGAAAAAACGAAATTGACTGCAAAATGGTCAATTGAGTGGCAATATAAATCCTTTCTAGAACATTTTGGGGGAGAATGAAGCCCATTCCTTAACTACCTGCTGTGATAGCTTCAAATCATTTAGTATATTCCTGGGAGAAAGTCTTCGTTGCTTCCAGTTCCTTTTTTCTTTCTATTTTCTTCATTAGGACTACTCTATAGATTTCAGAGTTTGGATTGCAGCATTAGCATAGGTGAGGGTGGCTGGGGAAGCAAAATGAACCCACATTTGTTCAATTTCTGCTACATGCGCAACAAGCACTTTAGACATATCTCACTTTATCCTCACAAAACCCCTGTCAAGCAGGTATTACTATTCCCATTTTACTGATAAGCGGAAAGGGAGCTTGCCCCGGGTCACACAGCTGGTAAAACCAAGTCTGTCTTCAAAGGCCATAGTTAAGGCAGACTTCTCATATTGCTGCTTTTTATGCTGTAGGATGACTTTTCAGTGTTATCTCTTATGCTCCATTTATCTACTGGCTAAGTGTATTGATACTGTTCACAGTGCATCAACTTTATGATTATGTACAATTGTTCAACAAATAACAGGAATTGCTTTTTATTTTCTATATTTAGGACGTTAGAACAACTTATAATAAATATGATGACCTTTAGGTCAGACATTTCCTGTAAAGTAATGACCAGACCTTCTCTAGCATGCTATTAATTATGATCCAAGAGCACTCAGCCATTGTTTTAAAAATAATAAAAAAATAAATAACACAACAAATGATACTTTGGTTATTTTGTCACAGTGTGGTGGGTGTTAAAAAGGTAATAGTGGTAGACTATGACGATTTCCCATCAATCTACTTACAGAGTAGATGAAACACATTTTCCGGGAGGCCACGAATTTACCAGATTTCTTTGGGCCATGTTATCCTCTCAAACCTTAATGGAATTTCATGAAGGTTATAACTGTGAAAAATTTTAAGGTTGTGCCACTTAAAATAATATGAAATAAACACTAACTTATTGGGCTTATGAGAAAACATTTGGTCCAGGGTTTTATTAAGTTATAGTGACCCATACATCCACTATTAATTCCCCTTCCTCCTCCTTTCTTTCTCTAGCTCTGTGGACGTATGTGAAGAAACCTCTAGATTTTGAAGCTTTTGAAGCAAAACTTTCCTTAATTTTTTTTCCTCTTGAAGGAGGAGGCTCCTTCCTCCCTTTCTCCTTCCCTGCAAACAAGATAAAATTTCGTACCCTTCGTGATTCTTGACAAAAACCTGTTCTATCACATGTGAGCTGAATGTGAAAGACCAGAGCACCAGGACTTTCTTAAAAAAAAAGAAAAAAAAGGAACAAAGGCATCTTATAAATTGCAAACTTGCAATCTGTTACTCCTGATTTTTGGTTGATTTTGCAAATTAAATGCACTGGGAATGAATCGTTCATATATAATATTTGCCTTATAAAACACAATCCGCTATGGCAGCATTTGTGGTAGACACGGTGCATGAATATGAAATTAATTTTATTTGCATAAAACTGCTACTATTTCAAATGAATATTACTGAAGGAAAAATGGTAGCTCTGTGGAGTTCAGCATTTGGGCCCTACAAAGAGTTGCAGGTGAAGTTTATATCTGAAATGTAGCAATTGCATAAAAACACTTCAAAGGTTGGGTTTTTTTTTTTTTTTGGTGTGACTTTAGTGTTTTTTTTTCTTTTATAGTTTCTTGTCAAGTTGATTTCCATATAGCACCCAGTGCTCATCCCAACAAGTGCCCTCCTCCATGCTCATCACCCATTATCTCCTCTCCCCGACCCCCATCAACCCTCAGTTTCTTCTCAGTATTTATTATGGTTTGCTTCCCTCCCTCTCCCCAGCTACTTTTCCCCTCCCCCTCCCCCATGGCCCTCTGTTAACTTTCTCCTGTTTTACATATAAGTGAAAACATATGGTATCTGTCCTTCTCTACCTGACTTATTTCACTTAGCATAACACCCTTGAGTTCCATTCACATTGCTACAAATGGCCATGTATCATTTTTTATCATGGCCATGTAGTATTGCATTGTATAGATAAACCACATCCATTCATCAGTTGATGGACGTTTAGGCTCTTTCCATGATTTGGCTATTGTTGACAGTGCTGCTATGAACATTGGGGTACATGTGCTCCTATGCATCAGCACTTCGGTATCTCTTGGGTAAATCCCCAGCAGTGCTATGAGAGAAACTCATAGGGGAGTTCTACTGTTAATTTTTTGATGAACCTCCACACTGTTTTCCAGAGTGTCTGCACCAGTTTACATCCCCACCAACAGTGTAGGAGGGTGCCCGTCTCTCCACATCCTCACCGGCATCTATAATCTCCTGATTTGTTCATTTTAGCCACTCTGACTGGTGTGAGGTGGTATCTCAGTGTGGTTTTGATTTGTATTTCCCTGATGATGAGTGATGCTGAGCAACGTTTCATGTGTCTGTTGACCATCTGGATGTCCTCTTTGGAGAAGAAAACACTTCAGAGGTTTAAAGAGTGAAGATGCATGATGACTGTGATCTTGTACCTCTGATAGGGTGCTTTTTTTTTTTTCCAGACCCAGCTCCACTGATTAAACACTGGAATTAGGAATTGAGATTTATTATCTGGTTACATTAAAAAAAAGTTTTTAAACATTACATTTAGAACCAGTGTTCCATAGTTAGGTGGCGACTTTGGACTCCCTGAACCAAGGATACCTGCTAATAGAACTCATGTTTTCATTGCAAATTGACCAGATTGACTTTGTGTTACCTAGTTAAAAGTAGTTAGGCAGGTGTATCTGTATAATTTATATTAGGATGGTGTATTTAGAATATTTTTACCATTAGCTTTTTCAAAGGAGACTTTTTGTTCCAGTTAAAGAAAAATTGTGTCTTTTTATTTTATTTTTTAATGTTTATTTATTTATTTTGAGAGAGAGAGAGAAAGTGGGGAGGGGCAGAGAGAGAGGGAGAGAGAGAGAGAATCCTAATCAAGTTTGCACTGTCAGCACAGAACCTAATGCAAAGCTTGAACTCACGAACCAGGAGATCATGACCTAAGCCCAAACCAGGAGTCAGATGCTCAACTGACTGAGCCACCAAGGCACACTTATTTCGTTTTATTTTTTATGTTGACTCTGTTGTTTTCTCAGCTATTTCCCCTAGACCTTTTTGTATAATTTATGTAAGAAAGATAAACTTTTACCTTAGTCTTTGGTGAGATTAGGAAGTATTTCCAAGTGATATTTATCGGTTGCTTTCTACTAAGTTTGATAAAAAAATGAGCAAACTGATAAGTCTTACACAAGTTCCTCAAGAGGTGGCAATATTTTATGGAACAAATAGTTTTGATTTTATATAGTCCATATATACTTTAGGTTTTATTTTTCAAGCAGCCATCTGTGCCATAGCTCATGATTTCTTGTGCGTTTTTAATCAGCATCTATTATGCATAGCTCTAGCCTTATTGCTATCTCAATGCTGCTGGATATTAGGACCTGTAGATATAAAATTAAGGTGTGCACTTTCTTTCTGTACCTGAGCCGACGATCTGCAAATCAAGGCCTCCCAGAGGCACATTTGCTGAGCTGCTGGAGAGTGTGGCCGGTGGCAGGATCCAGCACTGGAGTCTGAGGCTGCCAGGGGGCCTGGCCTTCTTGCGGTTCGGCCTTGGGTCCTCCAGTTTGGGAGACTGGACAGGTGCCCTCTCACTCCTGGCTTACTCTGACCAGCTTCTCAGTACTGACAGAAGAGGCGAACTGGCCACGCAGCATTATTACTGTGTGGCCTGATTTTTTTTGCAGCATTTTAATTGCATTGTATGGCCTTGGAATTATGGTTACTTTAAGTGGATACTTAACGATTTTTTTTCTCCTCTATGTGTAATTTAGCTGGGAAAAAAAAGACGTAACTAAATTTCATTTCAAACAGAAATGTGTTGCACCAGCTGCAGATTGAGGCCTGGCCTTGATTTGCAAATTTTCACAGATTCGGAGGATGTTCTGCCAGCAGCCAGCGTAATAGCTGGGATATGGCCAAAGAGCAGCTTTTCATCGAATATATTCTATTCCAGCTTCCGAATGCACAGATCCAAGGAACTTTTTCCTTGAGAAGACACTGATATATTTACTTGGAATAGCATTATACACACATAAATCAAGAGGCCTGGCAAGAAAATCAGTACTTGCAGGTTTTAGTTCTGAGTCATGGATTTGTTATATGGCTTTGGGATAGTCACTTACGCCGCTGCACCGTTCTCATTTTAAAAACAAGTGCATTGCCTATAGAATAGGTATCACGGAGAGTCTGGAAGCTACCATGGAATATGGATAATGCTTGGGGCTTTAAAAAAAATAATAACCATTTTTATTGAAGCATAACAGAATTACGGTAAAGCGACCATTTGCTTAATCCTTGATGAAATTTTACATGGTAAAACAACCCAGGTAACCACTACCCAGACCAAGAAATGAAACATTACAAATGCCCACAAAGGCCGTCTGAGCTTTCCTCTCAGTAACTAACCCTACTCCCTTTCCCAAAGGAAAAAGCTATTCTGACTTCTAACACCATAAATTAGTTTTTGTGTCTTTTTAAACCTTGTGTAAATGGAATCATCCTTTCTTGCTTTTTCCTGACTTTTCATTCACTGATATGTCTGTAAAATTCATTCATGTCGATGCATGTGGCAAAATCCCATCATATGAATATATCAAAATTTGTTTATGTACTTTAAAAATAAGAGTATATTGGGTTAAGTAACTTTGTAGTCTGTCTTTAGTTTGAAGGAGAAATTATATATCTTAATGATCAGTCAGAGGGGAATATTCTGATGTATAAGTTACATGGTTGTCTTGGGGTAGCTCACGTAAGAGAGCATTGAATGCAAACTCAAATTCCTGAGAAAGCAGGATATAGCAACTTTATTTTTATTTAGTTATTTTTAAAATATTTATTTATTTTGAGAGACAGACAGACAGACAGCAAGTGGGAGAGGAGCAGAGAGAGAATCCCAAGCAGACCCTGTGCCCTCAGCACAGAGCTCGATATGGGGTTCAAACTCACAAACCACGAGACCGTGACCTGAGCTGATATCAGGAGTCAGGCTCTTAACTGACTAATCTACCCAGGGGCTCCAGGATATAGCGACTTTAAAAAATAGAGATGTTTGGACATAAAGTATATCAAAAGAAAGGTTATGTATATTTTGTCATGCTCTATACTGTTAAATTCATTAAATGTATATTGAGTATCAGACTTAATTCTTATAGCAAGTCTACGGACTATTAGCATTCCATTTTTTTTTTTTTTTGGTGGATGAGAAGACTGAGTATGAGCAAGTCTAAGCTGTCTGTTTTTATACAGCTTCTTTAGAAATTTTTTTTTTACATTCATTTATTTTTGAGAGACGAGAGACAGAGCACAAGTGGGGGAGGGACAGAGAGAGAAGGAGACACAGAATCCGATGCAGGCTCCAGGCTCTGAGCTGTCAGCATAGAGCCCCATGCGGGGCTCAGGCCCACAAACCATGAGATCATGACCTGAGTAGAAGTCAGACACTTAACCGACTGAACCTTCCAGGGGCCTCTTTATATAGCTTCTGAGTAGTGAAACTGGGAATATAGGCTGCATCATCAAGCTTCTTCTACTGTATCTTCTTACGAATGACTGAAGTGTGACACTTTCATGCCTGGAGTGTATATTCTCGTGAAGGCTGAGGCTTCAAGTTGGCAAAGCAGACAGATTACATGAGAACTTCATTATGATGAGAGAAAAACTGTAGGGGCGCCTGGGTGGCACAGTTGGTTGAGCATCTGACTTCAGCTCAGGTCATGATCTCACGGTTTGTGGGTTTGAGCCCTACATCAGGTTCTGTGCTGACAGCTAGCTCAGAGCCTGGAGCCTGCTTCAGATTCCGTACCTCCCTCTCTCTCTGAACCTCCCCTGCTTGTGCTCTCTCTGTCTCTCAAAAAGCAAACAAACAAACTCTAATAATGGGGTGGAAACTATTGGCATATGCCGAGGGAATGCAAAATGCAGCTTACAGAGTGAATTAAGGGGGTGCCGCAAGTGGGAGGGCGGTAGGGTGGAATGGTCGAGAGCATTCAAGGTGCAACAAGGAAACATGTAAAAGTCTGGAATATTTGGGAATGTTGCTGTCGTAAGACATCAAGGTGGATGGCAGAGGTGGGGGGGTGGGAGGAAGGATGCGGTAGAAGTGGGACTGAAGAAGGAGGCATGGATACAAGCATGGAGGACTGGGTGTTCCTCCTAATGAGCTTGAGTTTTTCCATATCAGGAATGTGTAGCTATCAAAAGACTTTTAATCATGGAAGAATCATGATTATAGGTCATAGCTCATTCTGGGGTCAATGTCCTTTGGCCAAGACACATCTGTAATTGGAAAACTGAATTCGTTGCTTATTGCAATGAAGGCAAATCTGTGCTATGGGCAATCGTGGGACATTTTTCAGTAAGAAGGTATTGTAAAGGGCTTGTTGAATCTGGGTTATGGTTGGATGATTTTTGGGAGGGTCCAAAAAAGTGAGGGTTCTTTCTGGATTGGGAAATATCAGGAAATAGAGGTAATACTATGATTTGGTAAAATAATAAATCATATCTAAAAGAAGGGTGGGGCAGCTGGGTGGCTCAGTTGGTTAAGCATTCGATTTTAGCTCAGGTCATGATCTCATGGTTTGAGTTCAAGCCCCACATGGGGCTCTGTGCTGACATCTCAGAGCCTGGAGCCTGCTTCAGATTCTGTGTCTCCCTCTCTCTCTGCCCTTCCATTCCTTGTGCTCTCTCTCTCTGTCTTTCAACAATAAATAAATGTTAAAATATTTTTAAAAATAAAAGAAAGACAGAGAAGAGGGGTTTAAATCTGTATTTGGCAAAGTTGCAGCAGTCCCTCATATTAATTGGGGGGGGATGTTTGTTATTTTTGTCACTTGCAAAATGAATTTATTTGTATGTACTTGGGAAAGATTATGAAGTGGTCTTGGTTTTGGTCTCATTTCATCATAGTGACCTTGGCTGATGTTGGTGTTCTTTGAGATTATTTATACCATCAGAAGAGTTCTATGGCCTAGCTGTGAGTTTCAGGCCAATTTCTGGATGTCAGGGGCTGCCTTTCTGTTTCTCAGTGGTTAGGAATGCAGTGTATAAATTCAGCCTGGCCATTCTCATATCCTGGCTCCATTATGTCCCAGTGGAGTAACCTTTGAAAGATATTTACTTTCCTTGTGCCTCAATTTCCCTATCTGAAAGTGGAGCTATTTTAAGGAGTTATGAAGAATATGTGAGATAGGTACCCAAATAGGAGCTCCTAAATATATAAAGCAAATGATAACATACTTAAAGGGAAAAATAGGCAGCAATGCAGTAGTAAAAAGGGATTCACTTCCACAGTTTCCACAATGGATAGGTCATTTGGACATAAAATCAATAAGGAAATATTGGATTTAAACTACACATTAGACCAGCAGGTCTTAAACATTTACAGAACATCCCTTCTAACAGCAGCAGGTACATACGCTTCTCAAATGTGCATGGAACATCTTCCAGGATAGATCATATGTTATAAAACAAGTCTTCTTATATTTAAGAAGATTGAAGTCATATCAGGTGTCTTTTCTGACCCCAGTGGAATGAAAGTAGGTAGTGAAAGATCTATGCACTTAAAAGTGAAAGATGATAAAAGAAATTGAAGACACGAATAGTTGAAAGTTAATCCCTACTCATGGATTAAAAGAATTAATATGTTTAAAATGTCCACACTTCCCAAAGCAATGTACAAAGTCAGTGCAATCCCTTTAAAATTCCAATAATATTTTTTTTTACAGAAATAAAGCAATCCTAAAATTTATATGGAAACATACAAAGACCCTGAATAGCCAAAGCAGTCTTGAAAAAGAAGAGCAAAGCTGAAGGCATCACATTTCCTGATTTTAAACTATGCAACAAAGCAATTGTATTCAAAACAATATGGTATCAGCATAAAAACCGACATATTAGATAAATGGAACCTAACAGAGAGTCAAGAAATAAACCCACACATATATATGGTCAATTAATTGGAGAGTATAGAATGGGGAAAAGGCAGTGTCTTTAATCTGTGGTATTGGGAAAACTGGACAGTCCCAGAAAAAAGAATGAAGTTGGATTCCTCTCTCATACCATACCCAAAATAAACTCAAAATGGATTAAAGACTTGAATATAAGACCTGAAACAAAAGTTCTAGAAGAAAACACAGGGGGAAATCTCATTAACATCAGTCTTGGCAGTGACTTTCGATTTGACACCAAAAGGGAATGTAACAAAAATAAAATAAACGCGACTGCATTAAATAAAAAAGCTTCTGTATAGCAAAGGAAATTGTTGACAAAATGCAAAGACAAACTAATTAATGGGAAAAAACATTTGCAAACTATGTATTTGGTAAGAGGTTAATGTCCAAAATATAAAAAGAACTCATTCAACTCAATAGCAAAAAACCAAACAATCTAATTAAAAAATGGGCCGAGGAAATGAATAGAATTTTCCCAAAGAAGACATGCAAATAGCTCAAAGGCACCTGAAAAGCTGCTCATCATCACTAACCATCAGGGAGATGCAAAGCAAAATCACAATGAGATCTCACCTCACACCTGTTAAAATGACTTTGATCAAAAAGACCAGAGAAAACAAATGTTGGTGAGTATGTGGAGAAAACAGAGCTCTTTACGCTGTTGGTGGGAATGTAAAGTGATGAAGCCACTACGTAAAATAATATGGAGGTGCCTCAAAAAATTAAAAATAGAACTACCATATGATCCAGTCATTCCACTTCTGGGTATATATACAAAGAAAATGAAAACAGGGTATCAGAGAGATAGCTACACTGCCATGTTCATTGCAGCATTATTAACAAAAGCCAACATATGGAAACAGCCTAAGTGCCTATCAACAGATAGATAAATGAGATATGGTATAGTATACAGTAGAATACTATTCAGCTATGAGAAAGAAGGAAATCCGGCCATTTGAGACAACATGGATGGACCTTGAGGGCTTTATTCTAAGAGAAATAAACCAGAGAAAGACAAATACTGCACAGTAGTACTTATATGTGGAGTCTTAAAAAAAGTTAAACTCATTGACACAGAAAGCAGAGGTTGCTAGGGTGTGGGGGTGGGGCAAATAGGGAGAGGTTGGCGAAAGGGTAAAAACTTTGAGCTATGAGATGAGGTCTGAGGATCTAATGTAAAAGAGAGTGATTGTAGTTGATAACACTGTATACAGTATTACATAATTGAAGTTTGCTAAGAGAGTAGAACTTAAATGTTCCTACCAAAAAGAAAAGATAAATATGTGAGGAGGTGGATATGTTAATTAACTAGGTAGAGGAATCCTTTTACAAAGTATACATACATCAAATCACAATTTTATGTATCAATTAGGTATCAATAAAACAAACTATAAAAAGAATATATGTGAAAATATATGTGAAATACTTAGGAAAGTGTCTTACATGTGGGAAAGTCTCAATAAATGCTATTAGTAGTCATAGTAAGAGGAGGAGAGGGGAGAAGGCGGAGGTGTGCTTTGGCAGGATTATTCCATTAGAGGGGGAAGTAGGTGTGAAGGAGGAGGGAGAGAGTCATTAGAAGCAGTGTCCAGGAACACACACCGCAGCTAGTTCTCTCTTGAACCTGTGTAGTGGAAGCAGGCATGGGGAGAGGGCGCAGACAGGGAGAGCTAACGCTGGGAGGACGTGCTCACCATTGGTGGGTTGAAGGCGAGGAAAGGAAACGAGACAGTCTCCATTTGGTTCTGGTTTGGATGAATGGGTAGGAAGCAAGGTCACCACTAGAGATTGGGAATACCAGAATAGAAAAGCACACTGAACAGCAGACATTATAGCCAGATGGAAATGTTCAGCAGGCTGCCATTGATACGGGACCAAGGCTCAGGGGAGAGGTCAAGTACCAGAGCCTTTTGCACCTTCTGATCTCTCATTGAGAGGCCAGCTGTCTAGGTGAGAAAAGAAGTGTCACTGACCTTGCCCTCAGTGCCTCCCTTGGCTCCCCTCTGCAGCACTGTGGGAAATGGCTTCAGTTATTTTGTATGCAGTATCAAACCCAGACCCACCTCCGTAGACTGTCAAAAGTTATGGATTTGTCTTTAATCAACAACGTGAAATTTTTCTGTGCCAAGATCTTGTCAGAGATTTTTAACCTTGAACTCTTTTCTGCCCAATACTTCATCAAAAGCTTGGATGGGAAAATTGTATGTATGGAATGCCTGAAAGGTGTACAGCTTATAGATAATTAGATATCTTATGTATCACCTATGCACTGATCTGTCCCCCTATATATTTGTCATCTCTCATCTATTTGTTTTTGTTAATATGGCCATCAGATGTGCTGGGTAACTGGATTGTTTCATATTGGCTCTTAGTAGGATTGCTTTTACTGGCCTGTGATTTGGCATTATGCCATCAGCCTGCATTTAGAAATATTGTTAACAACCAAGGGAAACTCTAGTTTACTCTTTTATTCACTGTTTTAATATACTGGAGAATCAGAGTCTGTATATTTCACTAAAGGGAATTTTTAAGGACTCTTGGGAAAAACATCTCTCTCAAACATCAATAACATGTTTCCTTTCTTGACATGGTGAATTGGGTAGCTGATGATGTTTCCTTCTGTGCACTGATCACTGGGAAGCTCAGAGTAAAATATATGGTCTTGAGTGAAGCATCTGATTATTATGGTATGTGCTCATGTACTAACCATACCTCTAGTTTTATTTTCTCTCTCCTATTTTTATTTCCCCTTAAAAGCAATTTTTTCAATCGTTCTAGTCTCATAATGGCATGTGGCTTCTGTTCTTGTTTGGAATGAGGAGTATATATGTGTACCAGAGCATTCACGCACATACAGAGAATCATATATTTTTTAGTAACATTAATGGAGTGATCTGGACAAGTGTATGCTTATTCAAGTGAGGTTGGCTCTTCTATGTGAACTATAAAAGCAATGCCTTAATTTCTATCACTCTGGAGCTTTACCTTAATGGCAAAGACATATTTAAAAAGTATAATGTGTGATAAAATATGGGTCAGCTCTTTTGCTCATAGGCATAGTGTATTAGGAAAAGCTCTGCATGTAAAATCAGAAGACTGGATTTCATTTTTCTTGGTCTGTTACTATTTGTGAGGTCTTGGGCAAACTGTTTAATCTCTATGGGTTTTGGAGTTCTTGGGAGAGCATGAAAAATCCTTTTCTACCTACCTTATCTTTTTTTTTTTTTTTTTTTTGAGAGAAAGAGAGCAAGTATATGTGAGTGGGTGAGGGGCAGAGGGAGAGAGAGAATCTCAGGCAGGCTCCATGCCCAGTGCAGAACTCAATGTGGGGCTTGATCTTATGACTGTGAGGTCATGACCTGAGCCAAAATCAAGAACTGGATGTTTAACCTACTGAACCCCCCAAGCACCCCCACGCCTGTTGCTTTTACAGCAAAAATTAAATTAGGTAAGACATGAGCCTCTATAAACTGTAAAGAGGTATAGGTAAGATTGTTATTTAGGCTTTGATCCTATGTGGAATGTATTTTAACCTCGTCAAAAGGGTATCTACCTTAGCTTTAGAACAAGAGTCACCAACTCAAATGCCAATATGAATGAGCAAGGGGAGAGAAAAAGAAATTTGTGATTCTCAGTAGTTTTTCATCTCAGCTTTTGAAAAATCCATTAGTAAGACATATTTAACCTATAATCCTAATTTTTTAGTAGGAAAATGCAACTGATGCTCAGGCATAGTTGAGGGGTACGTAATAGGATGTGGCAGAAACAGGCCAGCGGGGGAGGGGATGTGCCCTTAGCAGGAGGCAGCTGTTTAGTGCTTGCTGGTGGTTTCCAGTGGGAGTGGGGGATGGTGTGCCCAGATGACTTTTTTTCAAGAGAATACAGAAAATTAGATTTTGTGTAAGTTCTCCTGATTTATAATTTTAACAATGATTCAAATTTTAAAAAATAATACTGTGTAACATTGTTCAGGGGAAAACTGAACATGATATTCAATCTTCGGGCTACTCATTCATGATCTCTGCTCTGGAAAGAATTTTCAAAATTCAACTTGTGTTTGAGGCCACATTCTCTCAAGAAGGGATAAGTAACTTTGTAAGTTGTTTTTAGAAAGTAAGTGTGCATCTATTTTACCAAGCGTTACAAAGCTTTTTCTCTAGTGAATATTCATTAAAACCTATACATTGTGTTCTAAATATATTGTTTTGGTTCTAAAAGGTACTCTTTAGTGTGAATGCATTATAGAGACGTACATTAAAATGCAAAGCTAATGTAGTTGTGAGGTACCAAAGTAACAATATTTAAAGTGAATATTTGTAAATAATGTACTATTTTGTTTAGTGTTGGTGTTCTCTGTCTAGTTGTTGATAACATGTTGTATATATAGTAGTCCTGGAGGTTGTATTGCATTAACATCAAAGAAACTGTTGACTGTTCACTTTATTATAGTATTCTCTATGGATACGAGGTCACAAAATATCAGGGAGAAAGTAGGATGCAATTTAATTACCTAGATTATATATAAATGCAATCAATCCTCATTCTTTGCAGACTCCATGTTTGCAAATTTGACCCCATGTGCTGAAATTTATTTGTAACCTCAAATGGCACTTTCATGGTTATGCTCAGACATGTGCAGAATGGTGAAAAATTTGGGTCACCTGATGTGAATGTTCCCAGATGAGGGAAAATAAGGCAACATTTTGCCTACTTGTTTCAGCTCTCATACTATAGACAAATGTCCCTTTCATGGTTATTTTAGTGTCATTTCTTTTCTTTTCCTGCATTCCTAGCCTCTTTTGTTGGTGATTTCACTGGTTAAAATGGCCCCTGTGCATAATACTGAAATGCTATCTAGTGTTCCTAAGTTTGGGAAGGCTGTGATGTGCCTTCTAGAGAATATCATGTGCTCAATAAGCTTTTTCAGGCATGACCATGCTGCTCAACGTTAATGAAGGAATAATATGTATTAAATAATTTGTCTTTAAACAGAAACAGACATAAGACAAAGTTATGTATTGATTATTTGATGAAAATGTTACCAGAGGCTTTCAGGAACCTAACCCTGTAATCTCCCTAGGAGCAATGATTCAGTATTCATTATATCAATGTTAGCAGCAACTTCATAGACCATAACTACTGCAAATAAGTACTCTGAATAGACTGTATATGAAAATATTGATAACCAACTATTCTTTCACACTTGTGAATACTATTTTAGTATTGAAAGAAGTATCTGACAAATTCAGTAGTAGCTATATAATAAATTATAAATGAGTTTTTAGTAGAGATATCCCTGTTTGGGCATCATGCAATGACAGATGGAAGGGGGGCACAGCACTGGCTGGGATCCTAGCCCACCTGGCTTCTTGTCCTAGCCCTGTTACTGATTAGCTATATGATCTTGGACAAGCTATTTTTACTGTTTGGACTTGGTTTTCTCATCATTAAAATAATGAGGAGAGTGTTTATAATTAAGAAGGTCACAACCAATTTGGGATAACACACTAAAATTGAAACAGTAAGCACATATGAAATGATGTATAATTAAGTCCATAATTTAAGGTCCTATTAGGCAGTGGTTTTCAATCTGGATGTGGATGATAGAGATGGTGCTAGATGCAGCTTGTTAGAATCGGAGCAGAAGTTTTCAGATTAACTGAATATAACCCCGTTTCCACTTTATACTGTCCTAAAAAAATAAGAATGTGTTCTCACAAAATAAGATTTGGAAACCTTGGTAAGGAGTGTTATGTAAGTTTTGAGAAAAGGACAGTGGTCTACTTGCTGTCAGGCTCAGGATTTGTCCTTCCCAAAGTATCACTGACATGGTCACACCTCTAAAAGGGTAACTTTTTTGTACTTCTGCCTTCCTGCAACTAGGTTGTTCAGTGTTTCCTGTGTATATTTCTCTTCCTTGAAACCAAAGTGTATA
This sequence comes from Suricata suricatta, assembly GCF_006229205.1. Taxonomy (NCBI): domain Eukaryota; kingdom Metazoa; phylum Chordata; class Mammalia; order Carnivora; family Herpestidae; genus Suricata; species Suricata suricatta. The sequence goes on along the minus strand of NC_043709.1, from coordinate 43,451,682 downwards.
ACAGAATTGGGTATTGAACCTGGAGTAGTCAAACTGATTCATGTTTAGTGAATATGCCCTGAATGCTTTCTATTTGCTATATCAGTTTAAAACCAGTTAGAACCTTAGAGACACCTGAGGCTCACAGGGATTAAATGACAGACAAATAAGTAAATCTGCCAAAGCTAGGACTAGAACCCAGGTCTCCTAATGCTATCATCCTTGATTTTTACCTATTGTCCCCATGAATGGAGAAAAGACTTCATGAAGGAAGTAGGGGTGTTGGTGATGGGGAGGATTTACAGGAAAAGGAGAGATGAGTCTTTCACATTGCCCTTTGAAAAATTTTTTAAATTTTATTTCAATACAAGTTAGTTAATATATAGTATAATAATGGAATAGAAGTTAATGATTCATCAGTTACATACGACATGTAGTGCTCATCCCAACAAGTTTTCCCCTTAATGCCCATCACCCATTTAGCCCATCCCCCCACCTACTTCTCCTCCAGCAACCCTCAGTTTGTTCTCTGTATTTAAAACTCTCTTTATGATTTGCCTCCCTCTCTGTTTTTATCTTATTTTTTCTTCCTTTCCCCTATGTTCACCTGTTTTGTTATTTAAATTCTACAGATGAGTGAAATCATAGGGTATTTCTCTTTCTCTGACTTACTTTGCTTAGCATAATACACTCTAGTTCCATCCATGTTATTGCAAATGCCAAGATTTCATTCTTTTTGATTGCCAAGTAATATTCCATTGTTTATATACCAATCTTCTTTGTCCATTCATCAGTTGATGGAAATTTGAGCTCTTTCCAAACTTTAGCTAGCATCAACAGTGCTGCTGTGATCATTGGGGTGCATGTGCTCCTTCAAATAAGCATTTTCATATCTTTTAGATAAATACCTAGCAGTGCAATTGGTGGGTGATAGGGTAGCTCTCTTTTTAAGTTTTTGAGGAACCCCCATACTGTACTACAGAGTGGCTGCACCAGTTTGCATTCCCACCAGCAGTGCAAAAGGGTTCCTATTTCTTTGCATCCTGACCAACATCTGTCATTTCCTGAATTGTTAATTTTAGCTATTATGACAGATGTGAGGTATTATCTCATTGTGGTTTTGACTTGCATTTCCCTGATGATGAGTGATGTTGAGCATCTTTTCATGTGTCTGTTAGCCATCTGGATGTCTTCTTTGGAAATGTGTCAGTTGCCTTTTAGTTTTGTTGATTGTTTCCTTTACAGTGCACAAGATTTTTATCTTGATGAGATCCCAATAGTTCATTTTTGCTTTTGTTTCCCTTGCCTCCAGAGACATGCCTAGTGAGAAGTTGCTGCGGCCGAGGTCAAGGAGGTTGTTGCCTGTTTTTTCCTCTAGGATTTGATGGTTTCCTATCTTGTATTTAGGTCTTTCATCCAATTTGAGTTTAATTTTGTGTATATTATAAGAAAGTGGTCCAGGTTCATTCTTCTGCATGTCGCTGTCAAGTTTTCCCAACACCATTAGCTAGTGTCTTTTTTCCATTGAATATTCTTGCCTGCTTTGTCAAAGATTAATTTGCCATATATTTGTGGGTCCATTTCTGGGTTCTCTTCTGTTTCATTCATCTATGTGTCTGTTATTGTGTCAGTACCATGTTGTCTTGATGATCACAACTTTGTAATATAACTTAAAGTCTGGAATTGTGATGCTTTAGCTGCCCCCCCCCCAACATTTCTTTGGCTATTTGCGGTCTTTTCTGGTTCTATACAACTTGTAGAATTGTTTATTATAGCTCTGTGAAGAATGCTGGTGTTATTTTGATAGGAATTACGTTGAATATGTGGATTGCTTTAGGTAGTATTGATATTTTAACAATATTTATTCTTCTAATCCAAGACCATGGAATATTTTCCCATTTCCTTTTGTCTTCTTCAATTTTTTTTAATGTTTACTTATTTTTGAGAGAGAAAGAGAGGGAGGGAGAGAGACAGAGTGCAAGCAGGGGAAGGGCAGAGAGAGAGGGAGACACAGATCTGAAACAAGTTCCAGGCTCCAAGCTGTCAGCATGGAGCCCGATGCAGGGCACAAATTCATGAACCAGTACCCTGCATGAGTACTGTAGGAACTGCAAGATCATGACCTAAACCGAAGTCAGAGGTTTAACCAACTGAGCCACCCAAGTGCCCCCTTTAATTTCTTTCATAAGCTTTCAATAGTTTTCAGTGTATAGATCTTTTACATCTTTGTTTAGTTTATTCCTACGTATTTTGTGGTTTTCAGTGCAATTATAAATGAGATTGATTTCTTGATTTCTACTTCTTTCTACTTCTTCTTTACTGGTGAATAGAAATTTCACGTATTTCTGTATGTTAATTTTATATCCTGAGACTCTGCTGAATTGGTCAGTTAGCAGTATTTTGGAGGAGTTTTTTGGGTTTTCCATGAAGAGGATCATGTCATCTTTGAAGAGTGAAAGTTTGACTTCTTCCTTGCTGATTTTAATGCCTTTTATTTCTTTTTCTTGTCTGATTATTGAGGACTTCCAGTTCTATGTTGAACAACAGTGGTGAGTGTGGACATCCCTGTCATGTTCCTTACCTTAGGGGAAAAGCTCTCAGTTTTTCCCCATTAAGGATGATATTAGTTGTGGGTCTTTTGTATGGCCTTTATGATGTTGAGATATGTTCCTTCTATCCTTACTTTCTTGAGGGTTTTTATCAAGAAAGGATGCTATGTTTGGTCAAATGCTTTTTCTGAGTCTATTGAGAGGATCATGTGGTTCTTATCCTTCCTTTATTAATGTGATATATCACGTTGATTGATTTGTGGGTATTGAACCAGTCCTGCTGTCCAGGAATAAATCCCATTTGATTATGGTGAATAATTCTTTTAATGCATTGTTGGATTTGATTGGCTAGTATTCTGTTGAGAATTTTGACTTCCAGTTTCATCAGGGAAATTGGTCTGTAGTTCTTTTTTTTTTCATGTTCATAGTAGTTTTAATATAAACACTTGTAGTCATTACTACAATGGAAGTACTTTCCAAACAAATTACCCACATTGTAGTTCTCCTTTTCAGTGGGTCTTTGGTTTTGGAATCAAGGTAATGCTGGCCACATTGTTGATCAAATGTCATCTGTTATCTGTTGCCTGTTATCAGGACTAGAAGTCTGACCTCTGGTAGTCAGCCCTTCTTCCAACTGCATCTTAGTAAGGGAGTTGCCAAGGAAAGCACAACACAGTCAGGCACTTATTAGAACAATGCTTTTACTCACACAGAGAAGAGACAGAGCAAGACCAGCTCCAGTAGTGGGCATTAGCCCCCACTGGCCAGTGGGTGCTTCCCAGCAGCCAACACAGGGTAATTGACCCCTTTTGTTCTGCTGTAGAAGGACCCTATCTCCTGCTCACAGAGGACACATGTAGTACTGGTGTTGGCCAGGTGTAATATGAAGCACATCCTTAAGCAGAAGGGAAGAAGGAGCACACATTGAGTCTGAAACAGGGAAAGATATTCCCAAGCATGGTGATAAGCCCAGAACAAGCTATGAGGGCTCTTTCTGTCTTGGTAAGGCCCAGGCCCAAGGCCCACTCTTATGCAGCTGAGTGGGGTCAAAAGACAGCATGTATGAGACTGCCTTTCCTAACACACATAGAAATAAGGATTTCATAAGAGCTATACAATGGAAATAAGGTGGGAAAAATTGGGGAAAAAGTCAGACATGAGCTAAATATCCCTACTGTTAAATAATGTACAGATTGGTCTTCAGAGAAAGACTTCAGAATTAGGCAGGGAAGTTCAGTGTCTGTGAGGGAACCATGCCCCACTTTTGACATGGTTAAATGTGGAGTGAATCTGCCAGAAAATCAGAGTCAGGGTAGGGGGTAATATGTAACAGTATAAATAATTTTATATTGAGGATGACTTGCTCCTGAAAGAGTAGAATATTTTTCCCCCTTTTTGGATCTTTGCAGACCTTCATTTACATCTCTAGATATTGGTAGCAGAAGAAGGCCTCTTGTACCACCTTCAGTAGTATTATTATTTGTTAAATATTTATTTATTTTGAGAGAGAGAAAGTATGTATGCAAACAGGGGAGAGGCAGAGAGAGTGAGAGAGGGAGAGAGAAGATCCCAACCACTGTCAGTGCAGATCCTGACATGGGGCTCAGTCTCAGGAACAGTGAGATCATGACCTGAGCCGAAATCAGGTGTGGGACTCTCAACTGACTGAGCTGTCCAGGGGCCTCCACCTTTAGTATTATTTTATGAAACTCCTTGATGAGTAACCATATGTAAGTGATATTCTTTCATCTTTCTTTCATAAGCATCTTTGAAGACATTTCAGAAAACACTAGTATGATGACATTTCAGAAAACTAGTGATAGTAAGGGTAAATGTTTGGTGAATTGTGCTTTTGAGGTGTGGATCATCATTTGGGAGTTTTGAGCTAAAATATTCCTCTTGGGCGTGGCACAAAAAAGCAGCAAATTGTTTGAAACAAAATGAAAAAAGAATTAAAAGAGAAAAACAAAACAAGACTCAGTGGAACTCTTTTGGCATAAAACATTGCCTGTAGTCATTTGCTCCATATTTTTAACCTGAAAAAAAAAAAAAACCCCAAACTCTTACTATTTGTCTTGTAGATGTAATATAATTATGGGTAGAAAAAATTTAATTCTAAATTAAATCCTAGCTTTTTCAGTGTAAGCCTGCACTGTCCAGTTTTATTCTCACATATAACCTTTCTTCTCTTAATAATTATTCACGTGTTTTATATGCTAAAGAGATTTTGATTTCATATTCAGAGATTTAAGTATTTTTACATGTTTATTAAATCCTGGAAAGGAAAAATATAGAGAAGAAAGCCAGTAAAACAAATGAATACTTCTGTTTACCCAACAGCATTTTGTAAAGAAAAACTACAATGGCGGTTTTGCTATTGTAGTCAGAATTTGATGCTTTGGCAGTGAAAAACCATATAAATATAAATATAACAGATAGCAACAACAACAATAACAACAACAACAAAATCAGGGATTATTTTACTGGGGGAAAGCACTAGAAAAAAAGAGAATACTATTCTTTTATCAAAAGTGTATTATTTTTTTTTTACCCTTTCCTATACCTGTAGATCTCCATTGTTTTCAGCTTTTTGAAGATTTTACTCAATGATTATGAAACCAAGTCTCTGTCTATGTGTAAGCACCTCAGTGAAACCTTTCTATTGTAAGGATGATTTTAATCACTTTAAATTGAAGTATTTAGTGAAATTGACAATACAGCCAGCCAGTTCTTTTTTTTTAATAGTAGGTTTGGGGCTTTTTGCTTGAATTAACTGGATAAGTACGTGTTGTGCGGTTTGCTTTACTTCTACGCAAAATTTGATTCTTGGTTTATGAGACAACAAACCAAGCACTTGATGTAGTGTATTCACTCAAGGAAGTTGTCAGTTAGTCAGGGTGGGGAGGAAGTCTTATTCTTGTAGACCACTTAAAACAATTATCAATCTAGTCCTCCACGTAGTTGGCATTCCTAACAATTAGAATATAGAGACAACAGAACAACAGAACAAGGTTCGAAACAGTCTCTGCTTTCTTTATAATCACCATTTCATGATCACAAGGAAAATAGTCTTTTTTATTGTTCTTATTTTAAAGGACACCTATAAGCGCAAAAACAAAAGGTACTGATTTGTTGTCAAAAGAGACTAATTCCATGTCCCATCTTGGTATTTAGTAGGCCATGTGACTTTGTTCTAGTTTATCTCACTATTGTTTCTCTATAAAATATATTGTTTGGATTAAATAAAATATAAGCTTAGGGAATTCACAGGACAGAACAATTAAGAACAAATGTTGTAGCTCAACATTGGTTTGCCAACTTTTAGTCTGCCAGGTAAGCACAGGTAACTCTTCCCCCACCAAACCACCATCATTCTTGCCATCACCCCATCAAAGAGAGTTTGTTTTAGTATCATACCAGTTGAACTACACTCTAAGAGTAACAGCTAATCCTTCATATTGGACAAATTAAGCTTCATGAAATTTTGCTACATTACTCTACATTACCCTTTCTCATTTTGACTTGGATGGTGAATATACTGGGAAGGAGTGTCAGCAAACTTATGATTCCTACTTGTAAACTTCTGGGCTAGGTTGTTATCTCTCTCTCTCTCTCACTCTCTTTGCCTCTATCCTATAAGCTCTATAGTTCTTTGATTTTATGATTCTAAGTTTTGTTTAGGCATACATTTACAAGCTGGAGAAAAAGGTAGTCTATTTCCAGATTTTGACTTTTTTATGGATACTCTTTGTGAGGACTTTTATCTTATTCATATCTTCTACCAACAGAGAATGGTTTGAGCTGATGTGTCCGGTGAGAAGGAGGTGTACAGAGGTTGAAGACACTGAGCAGGAGCCCTAATTAGTGGGAGTGGAGTCTGAGTGTGAGAGTCCTTCTTTTATCCCTTAATTAATATTAGGGGATACAGAGAAAATGGGGCATAGTGGTGAAATTTGTGGGTTGGGCAGTCAGAGAGGTCTGGTGTAGGTTTCCCAAGTTGATAAGTATTTGCTGGGAGGATGAATGAATGAAAGAATGAATGAATGAATATTTTTCTCACATCATTAAGTCCTCCTAATTAAAGTACTTAGGTTAGATTCATGATTTTCTAAAACAGTTTGTGTTAGGGAGATCATTACAACTTAATGGATTGTGTAGTAGAGCATACTGAATCACCAAACTGACCATAGATATTACTTTTCAGATTTCAACAGGATATTCATAGCTACACTGACAGTAGAGGAAACTACTGATACCAGAATTAAGATATGATGTGTATCATTTTAAGGATAATTTTTTTTCCTGCTTGCAGACTTAAACACTTTTTTTTTCTTTTGAAGCTTCTTAAATCCCAGATGAAACTAGCTCTTGGCAGTTGTTCCCTTTTATGGGATTAGTTTTAAAAGAAAATAAGAAGATGTAACATAAAATTAACACCTAAGCTATTTGATTACATATCAGACCATAAATATAGAAGAATTAGCTTTGACTTTCAGAAGATTGTTTTGGGAATTTTTTCTACTCAGACTTCTTTTTGCCACTTGTCTCTTACACATTTCCCCCTCAATTTTCTCACTGGGAGTGTGTACAAGGCAAGCAGCCCAGTTTTAGTAATTGTCCTTGGTTGGCTCTTACCTAATCAACACCAGTCATTCTGGTTTTTGCATTCTGACATGCATTGTAAATGGCCCAGGAGTATCAGAGAGAAAAACCTGGTTTACCAGGTTTAAACAATGTCAGGTTATAAATTATGTCAACCAAAGCCAAAATATTGAAATCTGAGACTCCAAAACTCCAATTTGAGTTTGATGCTAGTTTAGTATGGGTGTATCGTCATTTGGCTGTGTACTGACACGCATTAGATTTCCACAAAGGCCGTCATCACAGGATGGATTAGGAGTTCGGGGTAGTAAAGGCAGAAGCTGAGTATTACAGACACATAATAAGTAATTACCTAATTTGGAATTTCTTTTTTATGGTAGGTCACCTTCTACAATTTAATGGTTCAAATTTAAACTTGCTATATATTCTTCTCATAAGAAGCACTCACATTTTCTATTGGTGTTCTTTTTAAATGCTTGTGCATATGTCTAAAGATAAAAGAGATAATCTTACATGTACCTCTGAATTATTGATAACATAGTTCATCATGATCTTAGGAAGATGAAATAGGAAAGCAATTTGTGTTTTTATGATTCGGGGGCCTTGGGTAGGAGCATACAGATCATCTTTATTCTAGATACTTCTGAGGTTTTAGTATATTCCCACCATGTTATATTTTACAGAGAAACCATACTACATATGCATCATAAGTGGACTAAACCAGGACAAAATTTGCTGAAATGGTTTAGCATGACAAGATTTAACTTTACATGGAGTGAAAGAATTTTAGAATGAGGAAAAGTTTGTTTGCTGCTAAGTTTGTTTGCCTCACCATACTATTGGTTTCAAGAGATTCTCTTAATTGACAAAATCCTATATGAGTAAATGGTTTATTATTTTCTCAACTTATACTATAATATGCAGCTTATTTAACAGTTAAATCATATACGCTTCTGAGCTTCAGAATAATAACTTATCCTTCTGGCATCCTCATTTTTTTATTTTGGTCCCATTTCTCTGATGTTACCAAAACTGTCTGTATTAAGAAATGAAAATGGTTTCTTGTAAATTTTTTAAAGTTCTTATTAATCCCATAATTTATGGAGAGTTCACCATATTCATGCCTTTTGCTGGACTTGGGTTATAGTGCACGCTTCCCAGCTCACAGTCAGCTGATTAGAAGATGAGAAAATTGGTAATTATCGTACATTGTATACTATGATAAACTAAGCAGAGGGCATTACGGGACTGCTAAAGGTATATACTTACTTTCTGATATTAAATAGAGAATAGTATTGGTAGAGTTCGTCCACGTCAGGTAAATCAGTCTTTAAATTTTACAGTTGACAATAAACAGCAATTTTAAAGCAAGATTTAGGCTACAGAAAAATCCTATTTGATTTGGAAATGTGAATTTGACATATCAAGTGCAAATCAGGGAAAGCAGAGAATTATTAAAAGATACTGAAATGCATTGAACCCATTTTTCTTGGTTGTTGATAACGCAGACCTCTTTGAAGTGGGTGTCGTGTAATGTTTTAAAAGAAGCAAATGGTACTTATCAAAGATCATTGATTTCTTCGATTTTTAAGGAGATTTCTACCTTGTTCCAATTTTGTTTCGTTACTGTAGTACAGGCTGCATTGGTAGATGGTAGAATCATGTGTCTTCATTTTAAAGAAGACTAAGTGGTGAAAGTAGAACATTTTCTTTGATTATTGTTCATCCCATTTAGATGGAAAAAAGTTTTTTTTTTTTTGGTTTACACCATGAAATGATGACTTATTTTATCCTATGTCAGCTTCCTCAGAGAGGAAAATGGATATCTTGGGGCTTGGTCCCGGAACAACTCACTTGTCCTGGATTCCACCAGTTTGCTCTCATCAATATTCAAGAACACTGGTATGCCAGGAGGGGTGGGGGGACAGAACCATGAGAAACATAAGGGAAGCAGGCAGATGAAAGTAGGACTCCAGAGAAGACAAATGGTTTTGCTGTCAGTGCAGTGTAATGAAAACGAAATCAGTGTAGGCAGCGCCCATTTCCCACATCATGCCTAGCCCCAAACACTGCTTTAAATAAAACATATTTCTTTTATTTCCCATTTCTTGCTTGCTAACCTAAAGATAAATGACTTGCTTGCAAGTGCAGTGAAAAGGAAATAAAATCAGTAACAGGCAGTGCCCAAAATGCCCCAGCTGCTTAACGGTCTGGCCTTGAGCAATACACAGTTTTTATGGAAAAGTTTTACTGTTTGCTGTTAAGGAAACAAAAGCAGCTCGCCCCCGCCCCCGCCCCCAACTCTAAAAATAAATAAATAAATAAATAAATAAATAAATAAATAAATAAATAAAATAAAAGCAAAGAAAAATAGAACTCCAAAATCAACGCTCAGAAAAGCCAAAACAATTGGGAGTCATGTACATAGTTGGTTCCTGTGGCTACTGCGACAGGAACTGTGGAGGCAGAACGTCCCTACTGGAGCTTCGTGCACAGAGCTTGGCCTCCATGGCAGTCCCCTGCTGTCCTGCGATGGGAGAGCCCGCAGTCATGCCCCTGCAGCGGGGGCAGCCGCTGGGAATTAGGACTGGAGGTGATTTTGGGTAGGCAATTGGAAAAGCAATTACTTTGTGAGCAGTGTTTTGGGGCACTCTCCAAGGCTGGCAATTAGGCACTGAGACAACTAGGCACTTGGACATACCGGGCAGGACAGTTAGCATTAGGAAGTAGTATAAAAGCACTTTTGTAGCAAAAATAATAGGGACCAGACATCTAGTGAGAGTCTCCTTCTGTCCCTGACACTAAGCTTAGGTCATTTACATCTCCAGTTTCTTTAACCTTAAACGGTGCTTCTCAAACTCAGCATCTGATTCACGAGGTCTTGTTAAAAACAGATCGCTTGGCCCCACTCCCAGACTTCAAATTCAGAAGTCTGGGGTGGGACCTGAGAATTTGTTTGCATTTGTAATAATTTCCCAGGTGATATTGCTGCTGGCCCTGAGAACCACTGTCTGTATAAAGCCCTCTGTGGTAATGGTCACAATAGCAAACTTTGAGCACCTACTATGTGCCAGGTGCTTTGCTCAGCAGTTTACACCTGTTATTTCATCTTTACAAAAAGTTTATTGGATATCCTTTATCCCCCTTTATTTTTTTTAAAGTTTATTTATTTATTTTGAGAGAGAGAGAGAGAGAGAGAGAGAGAGAGTGAGCGAGCACGGGACAGGCAGAAGAGTTATGACATCACTAGTTATGTCTATGGCTTTGGCCAGTTGTCTGGCTTGTGGGAGCCCAAAGCTGAGCGTTTAAAGGGGGTTAGGGGGCACCTGGGTGACTCAGTTGGTTAAACATCTGACTCTTGATTTCAGCTCAGGTTATGATTCCAGGGTTGTGGGTTTGAGTTCTGCTTTGCTCAGCATGGAGCCTGCTTAAGATTCTCTCCCTCTGCTTTTCCCGCTCCTCATGCATGCATGTGCTCTTTCTTTCTCTCTTTCTAAAAAATAATTTAAAAAACCCAAAAATGATTTGACTGATTCTATATAAGTGAAAAATTGAGTTGAAATGCACACCTCTGTATTCTTTTCTTCTTCTTTAATTATTTCTCTTCCATGGCTAATCATTCCAAAGATATTTTTTTGAGCATTTACTATATGCTGGATAGTGGGCCAACCACTGGGCCAGAGTGAGGCATAAAAGATCTACAGAGACACTGCACTTGGGGACCTTCCATTGTAGCCCGTTCCTACTCAATGCTCGGGCAGCATCAGCATTAGGCTTCCGCTGGGAGCCTGTTAGAAATGATCTCAGCCAGGACCTATTGAGTCAGAATCTGTATTTAAGTGAGATTTCCAGGTGATTTATACACACATTACTGTCTGATACACACTAAACAATTCAGCTTTTAGCACTTTTTTCTATTCTTCTCATTCACTGAAATTATTATCCACAAAAGATAGTCTGAATTAGGAGAAGATGAATGCATCTTAGAATGAACAAAGTAAACAGAAACATATAAAAATATGAAGCCCCTGACTAATGGTCATCAAGTGCTTGATTGAATGTCTCTAGTAATAGGGATGCTGTTCATTACCTTTTTATTGCTTCTTCAAGTTCTACCTGAGGGCTAAGCATTTTGGGGGTACCCAGTGGGGACTGATGGACTGCTCAAATGGTGAGAAATGAATCAAAATTAAATAAGAAAATATAGATTATTTCTGAGTATTTACCAATATGTAGTAATGTCTCAGTACAAGATCTAAACTAGGATAAAAATTGTAAGGAAAGTTACCTTTAGCAGGTTGGAAAGTTATCTGAATTGAGAAATGTTAAAAATTCGGCATTTGGACTAGGAGTGAGAGGTAATCCAGGTGAAGATAATTGAGATCTAGTTTTAGAAAAGAAGGTGGTTTAGGGAGATATTGTGATGAATTTGTGACAGTAATGGGATTAAAATAATAGCTCTGTGCTACTGCAGATTTCTTGTTTCATGCATTAAAAATGGATGGACATGGGCTGAGAGGACCCAGTAGGTGGACATTCACAAATCTCAATGATTAGGTATATATTAGATCAGGAATGCATGCCTGTGCCATTAGTAAATCTTATTTGATCCTCTTGGCTACGGTAGCCTGGATCCACTTCTAAAGACAGAACTGAGGACAAAAGTATCAACACCACCTGGGTCAGTGATTTGGATTTGGGGCTGAGGTGAAGTGTTACTTTGAACCTTGGTTATTGGTATATTTTTTTCCTGCAAGTGGGTAGACTTTTTATTGGAAATCTTGTTCCTCAAGAAACATAGGTTTTTAAACAAGTATTATTACCCTGGAGAATTCAAATGTAAGTGACAGTGCAGGGAGAGAAGTGATATTTTATGGTCCAGATATTTGGGGATTAAAGTCAACCTTTGATTTTCTATATCTAGTGGAATGGTATAATTTTAGGTTTATTGAGAGTTCTCTGAGTGACTTTTCTAATTACCCTCTCTTCTTAATTCTTTTTAAGTGGAAAGAGAAGAGCAGCAGTGGCTTCTACTGTTAGAATTGTATTTCAAGGGGCATGGTGTAAAATAATAACATTATAGTGCTCACAGAGAGCAAAAATCTCTGTGTAACATATTGTTCAGAAAATCATTCATCATAATTGCCATACTCGACACTTTGCTCATTTGTAGATTTTTCCTTTCTCGCCAGAAATTTTCTTCAGTAAAAATGATTTAAAGAGTAGCTATAGGGTTCAATCCTATCCTTCATGATAGATCAGGGACAAGAACAGTGTATTTTCCAAATCTACTTCCACTCGAATTCTAGTTTATTGTGATTGCACATTCCTCAGGAGCTTGCCAATCACAGAGCATTTTCTTTATGTTCTCTTGGGGGCGAATTCCATATTCTGTCAAGAGATTTAAGGAACTAGACTCTGTTACTGCTGCTTAGCCCTTACATGCCATTTTGTATCTATTTTAGGAAGACCCATTCTTTGAGGCATAGATGTGAAGTTCAAATGAACCAATGGGCACACGTGTATCTTATTAGAAATTACTTTGGCATGTAGGCATCTTTTATTTTAGTCTTTGTTTTGATGGGGCAGAGAAATAAAGAAGATAGGAATTAAAATAAGTGACTTGGCACCAAACACTAGACTACCCTGGGGAATGCTTTGCCCGTCTTCTGCCAACCACCTCCCTGCACACATACCACACCCACTGGAGTATGAACAACTGAAAGGCAGGGACGATGCCATAATCATGTAGGCTTGTCCCATAGCACCTCGTGTGTAGCAATTGTAAGATAAACGTCTATCAAATTGGGCTTATTGAATCAAAAATGTAGTCAAACATTTCCTGGAGACTGTGGCAGCAATTTAGAATATTCTGCTTTGTATTTCTGGTGGTAATATTTTTAAGCCAAAAATTGGAGACAGTTCTTTGATGAGTGGGCAGAATATTTGAAATCAGAGCTGCCTTGGAAAACCTAGGGTGTATGATTGGCATATCTTTATTTCTGTTAAAGAGTAGGTTCGTGAGCAATTATTTCAAAAATGCTTAGTGAGCATGTGGTATAATACATTTAACACATTGAAAAAAAATAAAATGTGTAAATTCAAGTGATATTCCTTAGACATAAGGATGCCTAGAGTAGTCAGGAATGGAGTATTTATGTGGGGTGGGAGGGAAAACATTTGTGATGAAGCTGGAGATGAAGTTTATTTTAGGTACTAGTAACAGGGAAAAAGAATTTTGGCATTTATTAAGAGTTTACATTTGTTATCTCTTCTAAAAATGTGTAGGCAGGTTTTCCCCCCTGAACTTTATTTGGAAATTATCAACAAATATTATTATGTATATTTCAAGTGTATAATGTGATGATTTGATATACATATGTATTGTGGAATGATTACCAAAAGTATTTGGGTTTTTTTTGTGTTTTCTAATTTTTATTATTATTATGTTTGATTGTACTAAGATACACATAACATAAGTTTTATCATATTAACCAGTTTTAAGTGTACAGCTCAGTGGCATGAAGCACATTCACATTGTTTTATAACCATTACCACCATCTGTCTCCAGAACTTTTATCTTCAAAAACTGAACCTTTGCACCCATTAAACAGTAACTCCCATTTCTCCATCCCCTCAGTCCCTGGCAACTACCATTATATATCTTTCTGTGAATTTGACTACTGTAGTCCCTCACACAAGTAGAATCATGTGCTATTTGTTATTTTGTGACTGGCTTCTTTCACTGAATGAAACATCTCCATCCATAATGTAGCACGTGTGAGAATTTCCTAAGGTTGAATTCCATTCTATAGATATGCCATAGTTTATTTATTCATTTTTCTATGAATGGGCACGTGGATTGCCTTCCTCTTTTGGCCACTGAGCATAATGATGCTATGAAGATTGGTGTTCAAATACCTGATCAAGTCCCTGCTTTCAGTTCATATGAGTATATACCCAGGAATGAATTGCTGGATCATATAGTAATTGTATTTTTAATTTCTTGAGAAACTTCCATACTGTTTCCCACAGTGGCTCCATTTTACAGTCCTACCACCAGTGCACAAGTGTTCTATTTCTCCACATCCTCACTAATACTTTTCCCCCATTTTGTTGTTAATACTGTTTTTAATGGTCATCCTGACAAGTGTGAGATGGTATTTTATTGTGGCTTTGATTTGCATTTCCCTTAAGACCAGTGATCTTGAGCATCTTTTCAAGTTCTTATTGGCCATTTATATATCCTCTTTGAAGAAATTCAAAAGACTATTTAAGTCCTTTGCCTATTTTGAATAGGATTGTTTGTTCTTTGTTGTTGTAGAGTTCTAGAAGCTCTTTATATATTCTAGATATTAATGTCTTATCAAATGTATGACTTCCAATGAGTGGGTTTTTTTTTTAAATTCTTTCATTCAAAGGATATTTGATAGTATCCTTTGATAAACAGAAGTGTTTTTGTCTGTTTGTTTCTGTTTTAGGCATACTCCCATTTATCTATTTTTTCTTTTATTGTCTTTTTGCACTCCTGTCCAAGAAATCGTTGCCAAATCCAACATCAGGAAGTTTGCCTCTCTGCCTTCTTCGAAAAGGTTTGCAGTTTAGCTCTTAACATCCTACTCTTTGATTTATGTGATGAGATAACTGTTGTCTATTGTCTTATTATGTTTGTTTTACTACTGGGAAACTGAAGCTCAGAAGAGGCTATTTGACCCAAAAGCTTGTGTTGTTTTTACTCCACACTCTCTGGAAGCACTGTAAAATCTCATAGACCAACCCAAGAAAGTCAGCACATAATAGGATCTCTTTTGATCCTCAAAATATCCATATTAATTATCTATGAATGAGTATCGTGGGAATTTCCTGGGTACTCTTTTCAGATATTTAGTTGTATGAATTTCTTTTCAGACTCAGATTGTAGGAAGCTTGCTTTTGCTGTGACCCCCAGACTAGGTTAGGTGCCTACGGCATGTCACCATATTGTGTTTTAGTCATCTATGTGTGTGTCTGTCTATACCAAGGTCTCTGAGTTCCTAGCCCCTTGCTATTCAGACTGTAGTCTATAGACCAGCTGCACCAACATTACCTATAAGCATGTTAAAAATACAGACTCTCAGGCTCTGCTCCAGACCTACTATATCAGAATCTGCATTTAAGGACCACCCCCCCTGCAAATGATTTGTTTGTGCTTGGATTGAGGAATACTCTCCTAGAACATGGTAAGCACTCATTTGAGCAAATAAATGCAACAATAAGTGATGTTTAAAATGCATGTAGCTCAGTTCTATGCTTGAGTTTTAAACGAGTGTGGACGCTCAGACTTCCTGGAGTGTAGAAGTGTGTGCTGAGAGAGGTCCTAGCCTTCTGCTGCTGCACCTGCTCTTTATTGGCAGGTCTGAGCTGCGTGGCTGGAGGGAAGGAGAGAGAGTCATGCTCCTCATGCAGGATAGACTAGCTACAGGCACCTACCTGTCTAGTGCTCTGCCCAGTATATCCCAGGCAGAAGCAAACAACTCTCAGTACCAACATGTTTTGATGCCAAAAGAAAAGAAGGGAAAAGTAAATCTAAAACTTCATTTTTAGACTTCCTTCACAGACAATGGACAGTTCTTCTCCTTAATTATTTATGGTGTTACCTTGGTGTTATTTATAAATTATGATCAGGTTCCCTCCTTGAAGCTCATTCTCTAGACTGTATAAATTTAGTTTCCCCAAGTGTGTCTCATATGTCTTTTCCTCTGAGCCAAGCCTGAAATGCATTCTATTCCCTTTTTGCTTGCTCTGTGATTTATCTGCATTATTCCTAAACTGCTGGAGTTAGAAGACTTCCTGCTTATGGTCTTTGGCTGGTTTAGATTCACTGCTGCGTCCCTGGTTTAACATGCTGTTCCTAATATGCATAGCTGAGAGTTGCACTGGGATTATTATTATTTTTTTTATTGTCAGCCCGGTGCAAACATTTCAATGTAGTCGAGTGGATAAATACACCGTTTGCCTGCTGCACGGGCTTGGCTGTACTTAAGCATGATGCTAACAACCCTTTTAGGTAGGAACTTGAGATCTGTGAAAACATATCAACAAAATTAAGTAAATCCTAAAACAGATCTGGGAAAAAAATAACTTGTCGAAACTTCAGATTGGTAGCATTTATGCTAATTGGAACTAGCAAATATGTTTCAGATGACTTTTTAAACAAATGTCACTGAGCTGCTTATGTTTTCACACAGAGTGTTGGAAAGGAATGCGTTTTCTCTTTTTTTGGCTAAACTTATTTATTAGATTGATGCCAAGCTTTTCCTCTGAAGCTTTTTATTGCCAGTTTGGGGCTTTATTCCACCATCCCACCTCAGGCAAAAATCCTATTGTTTTCTAACTAAGGATGGTGGTGATTGCTTTTTTGCATGGCAGTTGTTACACCAAAGATCACGGTTAATTGTGGAAATAAAATGTGACTTCTCCGATTGGGTATTTCCTACTTGTAGTAAAACTTACCTAGCAAATTTTAAATAATTCAAGGATGGTGAAGAAATAGATGCCTAATAGCTAAATTGGCCTTCAGAGTTTGGAACTATTGAAAGTAGCGGAAAGTATATTTGAGCATCAGTGTATGAAAGTAACAGAAGTACTGAGTCAGGGGTTAGGGATAGATTCTATTTGGATCTACTGTGTGTTAGTCATATGACTTTGCCCAAGTCACTTGTTTATACTGAGGATAAATTTCTGCTTCATAATACTTTAAGGAGGATTGAGTGGTTGATGTATGTAAAGCCCTTGGCAAACAATGATGTGCCATAAACATATCAAGTAGCAGATGATGATGAAGATGCTGCTTTTGTTTATGGTAATGAAACTTATGTCCCATGAAGAAGACATATTCTAAATGAATTTTGTGAACATACAACATATCTTTAGAAAGAGATACTAACAAAAGGAGACTATGAATATACGACTTTTTTCTCTCCAAGAATTACAAGATTTAACAATCAACATAATTTGAGTTCTTTAAAGAGGAAACAGAGTTTAAACATTTTTTTTCTTTTAAAATTGGCCTTGTACTTATTCAAAATAGCTAAAACCTGAAATCAGTCAAGGTGTCCTTCAGTAGATGAACAGATAAATAAACTGTAATACTGCCAAACAATGCAATATTATTTGGTGTTAAAAAGAAATAAGTTATCTAGCCATGAAAAGACATGAAGGAATTTTAAATGCATATTACTAAGTGAAAAAAAAGCCAATCTGAAAAGACTATAGACTTTATGATACCAATTATATGACATTCTGGAAAAGAAAACTATGGAGACAATAAAAAGATCAGTGGTTGCCTGGGATTAGGTATTGGTAAGGAGAGTTAAATAGGCAAAGCAGAGAGGATTTTTAGGACACTGGAAATAATCTATGATAGTACACTGATGGATATATATCATTATACATTTGTTCTAATCCATTGAATGCACACCAGGAACAAACTCTAGGTAACTATGGCATTGGGTGAAAAAAAAAAGTTAGCTTTATATCAGGGAAAAGGATGATATTAAATCGAACAAATTCAGCCTGTTTATGTTTTCAGTAGAATATTTTTGAAATGAAAATTCTAAAACTGTTCTCTTTTGAGCATTGAATATTGTGACCTGGTATATGACAAATAACTGCCATCATACTTTTACTTAACTTCTGACACAGTTGAACAATCTCCTATCTAGGTTTCCACCTTCTGCATATCTCTTCATTTCTTAAGACACTCCTGTAACAGTTTTACACTTTTACCCTTCTGATGTTTTTATATACCTTTATTCAATTTTCACTGATTATTTTTACTTCTAATTTTGCTGAAATTATTGAAGCTTTTACCTTCAAATTACTTCCTCAAATTGCTTCAGTATTTTTTTCTTCTTTGGATCAATACTAGCTTCTTTTATTGTTATTGTAATAAATGAAATATCATTCCTTCTCCTTAAGATCATTTTGCTTTACATTTGCCTCAATTGTCCCTCCTACTATGTGAGTCTTCTCGTACTAGGGGTGCTCCTTGATAAGGTTATTTAACCTTTTTGGGATCTCTGAAGAATGTCAGCGTAGAGCTGATGTGTTACTCTGACTTTGTCTTCCTCTCTCTGCAGGATTTTTCTTCTAAAGTTTTCATTTTCCTGAGCCTCTTCTATTTCTCCTTTATTGCCTTTATCCCCTCTGCCTGAAAATAGACATCATTATTCATTGGTGTGGTTGTCCATCCATCCATCCATCCTTCCATCTATCCATTCAGCTATTCAAAACTAATTTTTTTCAGTATTTTAAGCATTGACTATTTCATAATGAACAAGATATAGTCTATTACTATAGTGGATACTGTGGTGCTCACCCATCCCCTAGTTGCTGAGGATTCCAGCTGCTAAAGCATCATAGTTGAGTCCCCCACTGGGAATTGCTCTTGACTACAGGTATCTTTCTCACTCAAGGTTTATTTCCCTGGGAGATGAAGAGGGAATGGCAGTAGGAGAAGGGGCGGGGGGCGGGGGGGAACAAATAACTGGTTTATATAAAGTAAGCAAGGTCTTTCCCCTTGCCTCAATATGTGACAACTCTGAACAGCCACCCCAGTCCCCCGAAAGCCTCCTGCGCCTTTGGATGGATTGGAGGCTCAGGTCCAACTGGTCCAATTGCATTGCAGGGCAGCCTCTCCCTCTGCCCAGTCCTGACTTTCCTGCTTCCTTATAGAATGCATCCCAAGAGACTTTCTGTATGCAATTCTCCCTCTGAGAATTGGTTTTTCAAGAAACCAATCTAAGATACTGCTTTTCAAGAGTTCATACTTTAGTTAGTATAAGAGATTGACAAGAAAATCAATCATTAAAGGTAAATATGGTAAGCACAGTGGTGAAACTGCAGAGTTGTATAAGAATTTGCAGGACAGATAAAGACAACTTGCAATATGGGAACCCAGAAAACAGTAAGGAATTAAGGATTGCTGACCTGATACTTGTGTGTGTAGAAGTTGGCCATTTAGATGAAGAGGATAAAAGCAATCCAGACAGCTGAATGTTTTTTTTTCTAGGAGAGGTTGATATATTTGGGAAACTCTAAATTGAAATGAACTCTGAATCAAACGAGAGAAA
The DNA here is from genome assembly GCF_006229205.1 of Suricata suricatta. NCBI lineage: Eukaryota > Metazoa > Chordata > Mammalia > Carnivora > Herpestidae > Suricata > Suricata suricatta. The sequence goes on along the minus strand of NC_043709.1, from coordinate 43,432,439 downwards.
AGGTAAATGGAGTGAGTAAAAATCATGAATGGCTGTGTGCCATGGGCATCAATTGTTTTGTTTTTGTCCAGCATCCATTATTCTTTCTTCCAGTATTAACACTTTGAGTTGCCGTGAGGAATTGTTTTAGTTCAGTTTAGATTTGTCTGCAAGCAATGGCAACCCCACAAATAATAGTGGGGTTAAATTAGAAATGTGTGTTTCTCTCTCACATAAAAGGAATAGAAGGGTAGTCAATCTAGTAATGTTATGATGCTTCATAGCATCAAGGACTCCACACTTTTTGCTATTATTCCACCACAGCTGGCTTCCATTCCCAAAGCCACTTGATGTCCAAGATGGCTGCTGATCCTATCTTTTCCCTTTAGCATTCCAGCCAGCAGAAAGGAGGAAGGGGAGAAAAAAGCACCATCTTTAAGGATACTTCCCAGAAGTTGCACACAACTTCCACTTATGCTCCATTATCCAGAACTTAGTCACATCATCATACTATGTTTAGGAGGTTGAAAATGTGGTATTTATTATAAAAGACTGTGTATGAAGTAAAAAAATATGATGAAAAAGTAGAATATTGCAATCTCTGCCATGGAAACTATCACCTTCAATTGGATACAATCTTGTTAGACACCAAGAGGTGGACAGATGACTTAAACCTGCTGGTCATATACTCTGCCCATGATATTTGAACATCGTCTGAGTGACCCAAAGACTGACATGGCTGATACCCTGACGAGACCATCTATGCGTTTCTGCAACAAGAACCTCCTTTTCTAAGCCTATTTAATCAGTCTTTCCTTTGATTTTGTGAGCTGCCCTGTGTCATTCTTTACTTCAAAGTTGTTTCTATTACTTGCAAAAAATTTCCTAACTAGTATACCATATTAACTACATTAAAGGATTTAGACATAATTCTATAGATGAAAGAGTACATTGATGAATTTTAAACAGGATAGGGTGTTATCAGATTTTTGTCTTGGAAACGTTTTTTAAAACCTTCAGAATTGGATGATTTGGAAGAAGTTAAGATTGGAAGCAGAGAGAGTTCTAAAAATAGTGCATTAATCTAGATGAGAAGTGGTGAGGAGCTAAGCTTAGAGATATCAATAAAGATAGGGTAAGGTGCAGAATTTAAAAGATATTTAGGGGGTGCTTGGGTGGCTCAGTAGGTTAAACATCTGACTTAGGCTCAGGTCATGATCTCATGGCTCATGGGTTTGAGCCCCTCATGAGCTCCACATTAGGCTCCCTGCTGTCAGCACAGAGTCAACTTCAGATGCTCTGCCTCCTCTCTCTCTGCCCCACCCTCATTTGTGCTCTATCTTTCTCTCTCTCAGAAATAAATGTTAAAAAAAAGGTATTTGGAAGATAGAGGCCACAGGATTTACAAGCTAAATATCTTTGGACCACTAGTAGTCATTAATGTTGGGTCTGGTGTTTACAAAGACAGTTCTAAAAGAATCTCTGAAAACAAATGAAATACAATATTTATTTAAGATAATGCACTTGTAACTTATGGGTATATATTCAGAAGGAGAAAGTATTTGAAAAAGGTTTTAGAGGTACTAGTCTACAGAAATTGCAAGCTCAAAACAGCAGGGAATAGATAAGTGGTAGAAAGGATTGAAATAAAACTCAGAATTAGTGCTCAAGTGATAAATATGAGCAGAAAGAGAAAGACTTTATAAACTCCCAAAGTTTTGTGAATGTGAAGCTATCTGAAATAAAATTGAAGCTCGTTTAGAGAAAGAATTGTCAGTATTTGGTATTTATCTTTCTGAATGGTTCGTATGTTTTATTGTTATATTTTGATTCTATTCATTTATTTTTATCACTTACAATAACTTAATTTTAAGACCACTGTGGATGTTGCCTTTTTCTTAAATTGGCAAGTACTCGAGAAGTGTGGTGTATGTAACAGGAGTTAAATCTACCAGTGCTACAGACTTGTTTTAGTTTTCACCTAATTGTTTTTTTTTAGATGTGTAACTCTAAACTAATTTTTATGTTTTGAACTCTTGGAGAGCAGTATAGGTTTTCAAGAAGAGAGAAGTTACCTGTATCTGCCAAAAATCAAGGAATTCATATTTTAGTATATTCTATTTCCTAAAGAAAGAAATAATGAAGAGAATATAGGTAGTATAGGGGATTGAGATGTGGAATTAGAATCAATCTTTTTTAATTTTCATTAACTGGTGAGGTAAGCAATTAATGAATAAAAAGAGCACCATTTGAGCATAATTTGTGTATTATATAAGTAGATTTAGCTAAAACCTCTGAGGAAGAATTAGTTCTATTGTCTTTCTTAAAACTAGAGGAAGATGAAGTTGAACATATAGGAATTAGGACACATTTATTGCTTTCCTTCATTCATTATAATGACATTTAATATAGTGGTATGAGCAGGGTTCTCAGTAAAGATTTTTCTTTCATTTTTTGGAACTCAGCATTGTAGCAACTAGGCTTTGGGATATGTCTTAGTCAGTTTGGGCTGCTATAACAGAATACCGTGGACTGGATGAATTAAAAACAAACATTTATTTCCTCGTAGTTCTGGAGACACGGAATTCCAAGATCAAGGTATTGGCAAATTGGTGAGGGCCCTCTTCCTGGGTTAGAGATGGCAGTGTTCTTGCTAAGTTCTCACATGGTGAAGAGAGAGTTAGCTCTCTAGTCTCTTTATAAAGGCACTAATCCTATCAGGAGGACTCAACCTCATCTACACCTAATTACCTTTATAAGCTCTACCTCCAGGTATCATCACATTGGGGGTTAGTATTTCAACATATGAATTTGGAAAGGGATACAAACATGCAGTCCATAGTAAGATATTATTTAGTTTCAATGATAATGCTAATAATCACAGACAATGTATAGCATTTACTATGTGCCAGACATTATTCCACGTGCTTTACATATAATATTCCCAGTATCCCATGAGTTAGGGTCTATTACTATTTCCATTCAGCAAAGTGAGGAACAGAGAGGTTATGTAACACAGCGTAAAACTGTCAGAATCAGGGTTCTAACCCAAGCAGTCATGCTGCACTGTCTACGGTCTTAGTCACTATGTTCTTTAAGTAACATATCCTGGGGAGGTCAACATGAGTAGCACAGAGAAAAAATCAGAGAAAGTCATTTCTCTATAAACATTGCTTTGCAAAGTTGAATGTTAATATTTATACTATTCTTACTATAGTTCGCAACAGTCCATATTTTCTTGTCTTGCACTAGGTGTAATTAGGAAACTTATTATCTGTTACTTTATTTTTAATTTTATGTGTCTTCTTGCTAATTGTGCCAAGAGTTTATGTTGTCAGTGTCAGTTGTTTGAGATTGATACTCTTCTCAATGGATATATTTTTGTAATTTTTTAAAGTTTATTTATTTTTGAGAGGGAGACAGAGTGTGAGTAGGGGAGGAGCAGAGAGAGAGGGAGACACAGAATCCGAAGCAGGCTCTAGGCTCCAAGCTGTCAGCACAGAGCCTGGTGCGGGGCTCAAACCCATGAGCTGTGAGATCATGACCTGAGCCGAAATTGGATGCTTAACTGACTGAGCCACCCAGGTGTCCCAACTTTTTATAGTTTTTGAAGCCAAAAAAAAAAAGTACCATTATTAGTATGACTAGAGATATGGTACAGAGAAATTTAAAGAATCTAAAGAAAGGGTTAAGCTTCCTAAAACAATCTTTTAGCTCATTGATTCTAAAAGGAGACAGCCCTTCTCAGGGCTGGGGAACTGATTACTAATTTATATCTTAGAATAGATCATTTATATTGTATTGCTTTCATTGGAAACTTACCTAGTGGTTGTTATTCTTGTCGAAATCAGCTTTACAATATAATCATATTTAATTTCCTTGGACTATATTGATTACTTTTCTTATAATTTGTTTTCATTGGACTCACTAATGTTTGCTTTTCAGTACAAGATTTACTGAACATATGGCCAGATTAGATGGGCCGCTTCTTTATTAATATTTCAATAATCATTTTATTGGAATTTTTTACAAGTTAAACACTGATTCTAGTACATTATTGTTTTCATAGGAGTAGATAAAGAGCTATTACTTGAATTCGATTCTGTGAGCATGAACTTTTAAAGCCTTAGTGTTTTCCTTTCTAAAATGGGTATTATAATAACAGTACCTGTCTCTTAGAGTTAAAGTGTGAGGGGGTTAAAATGGGATAGTCTCTGCAGAACACCAAGCACAATGCCCAGCATTTAGGTGCTTAGTAGACAATCTTGCAATAATGATCACATAGTATCTTATTTAGTGTTTACAACAAGGTGAGATTTGTCCTCCCGACTAAGAAATTGAAGTCTGAGGAGCTTAAACGCCTCGCCTAATGCCACATAGCTAATAGGTCATACACCAGCCACTGGTGCCCATACCACTCATTTATTTATTATTTCAAATCAATCTTTTGAGTCCTACTGTGTGCCAGGCCCTGGATTGGATTCTAGTGATAAGATGATGGAAATAAGAGAATATCTCATGCAAGTGAGGAATGTGAGCAAGGGCTTGCTGGTGAAAACGGCATGCTGTGGGAGGTGTGAGAACTGTAGGCAGTCTGGTTGCAGCTGGCATGCGCACGCCATGACCATTACAGAGAGTGGGATGAGGTATGAACTGCCCCTAATGCCCGCAGAGCTGTGTCAGGGCACAGGGTGAGGCCATGCCCAGAGTCCTACCCCTGACCATCTGCAGTTCTTTTGTTTTCCTGCTCCTGGCTTAGTCAAACATCATAGAGGAACTTTGCTTATGGGTGAGCACCCTTGCCTGCATGTCTATCTCCTAAGGGTGCATACCCCAGGTAGCATGATCCAGTCTTAGAGAAGAGGCCAGTGGTGGCCTTAGTAATGAATTATATTATATAATAGGTATATAGTGGCTTGCCTTTTAAAAAATATTTATCTATTTATTTTGAGAGAGAGAGAGAGAGAGAGAGAGAGAGAGAGAGAGAGAGAGAGAGAGAGAGAGAGAGAGAGAGAGATGGGGCAGAGAGAGAGGGAGAGAGAGTCCCAAGCTGGCTCAAACCTTCGGCATGGAGGCTTGATTTCACTACCACTAGATCATGACTGCAAGATCATGACCTGAGTCTATATCAAAGAGTCAGTCACTAAACCAACTGAGCCACCCAGACACCCCTAAATTATATATAGTTTTAGATACATGATTGTTTTGTGCCTACGTGTAATGTCTAGAGACAGAATACATGTTAAGTTTACTCTGCATTATTAAGATTTTCTCCATCACTTTCTTAGCTTAAATAATCAAGAAATAAAATAAGCCCACTCCTGATTTATAGAATTTTCTGATGTCTGTGAGATAAATACTCTCACCATGATTTGGGAAGAGACACACAATAACATGTCATTGTAAAGTAGAACCTACCATACAGATACAATAGATATAAATACTTTCAAATTCATAAATAATAGCAAAATGATTAAGAAATGATGAGCTTTTAATGTTTATTATGTTTTCAATGTAACTTATTTAAGTTTATGCAATTTTAAAAAATTATGAGCATGTCTAATATCTAGCTTATAAAATTTTGGAAATTTAACAGTGGTTTTTTATGAATGAGTAGAAACCAGATCCAGAACACCACTGTGCTGATTCGGTATGGAATTATGGGTTCTTGGATATCTAAAGCATTGCTTAATGGGGAGGGGAAATGGGTGAACTTTCAGGGGCATATCTTCTTGGCCGTTGGAGAGACAGATGGGTGAATAAGAGGAAGAGAGAGGTCTTCCAAAGGTTGGGGCCAGTGTGAGGGCTGTAGTCCCTCATTAAAAGGCAATTCTGAGGCCAGATCATAGAGTGCCTTTCAGTCTTCCTTTGATACTTCTCAGGGACAGGTGTTCCTCATTTGAGTGAATCTCTAGCATAAGCATAACACATCTTGATACAGCATCAATTTCACTCAGATGTTTGACAGAAAAGAACACTATTTTCTGTTAAAGTGAGAATGAATATATCATGGAGATGTATGTAAATTTGCATTTATTTTTCAAAGCAGATGCCACACAGAACAAATATCATGCTTGAGGTGCACTGTTTTCATATACTTCTAGAAGATTCTATCATTCTCCTCTACTATCATGAGCCATTCAGTGGACATTGAGATCTGTTGTAAGACCCAGATCCACTAAACCACTGTCTGGGCTGTTTGAGCATGGGACTCTGGGTTCTTAGGTATCCCCAGCAAAGAACTGATGGGGAACTATGAAGAAATGTTAAGTTTTGAAAAATCTATGAGGATAGAGAGGTAGAGACCTTTACTCAGGTCTGCCATTAATGGCTGTGGAAATTGTCTCCTCACAAAAGCATTCATCCAACAGAGTGGAAATGCAGGCTGAAATCCAATTGGTTTACCTTTACCCAGTGTAATTGTTCTGCCCCAATAGAACCAATGGAATTGTCTGCCCATGTGTTGTAGTTCTAATTGTTCCTTTCAGGGGAACATATTTATGTTAACTCATCCTCCACAAGGGAATACCATTTTGTAATTTGTCTGCCTGGAGGTGGCCCCTCTTTTTTCAAACACAAGATACCCCTGGTGCTGGTGTGCTAATGTATGTCGCAGCTGCATCTTTGTTTATCCATTGAATGTCTAGTACTTAACTTAGAGCCTGGTATATAGGAAGCTCTAAGTAAATACTTGTTGAGTAAATGAACGGAGAGGTGCAATGACGTGGTAAGATTCATATTTCAGATAGATCACTTGCCTTTTGGCACATGTGTAGAAGATGATGTATTAGTTTGCTAGGATTGCCGTGACAAAATAGCACAAACTGAGTAGACAGAAATTTAAACAACTGAAATTTATTTCAGTCTTATGGGTTTGGAGGTTAGAAGTCTGAGATCAAGGTGTCATAGGGCAGTGCACTTTTTGACGGTACTAGGGAAGTATCTGTTCCAAGCCTCTCCCTTAGCTTCTGGTAGTTCCTTGGCTTGTGTCATCGTAGCTCCAGTCTCATGTGTCATTCTCCCTGTGTGACCTGTGTCCAAATTCCCCTTTCCGTAAGGACAACAGTAACATTGGATTAGGGGCCCACCTGTTCCAAAATGACTTCATGTTAATTAATTACATCTGCAACAGCCTTATTTCCAAGTAAGATCACACTGTGAGGGTTAGGACTTTAACATATGAGTTTTTGAGGGACATAAATCCATAACAGATGGATTCAGAAGGGACAAAACTAGAAGCAAATAGAAAAGGCTAAGTGAGAGATAATGAAGTCCAAGAATTGAGTAGTATGAATTGGGGTGGAGACAGGGATCCAGATATATTCTTCTGTATCTCATCCTTACTTCTCCCCTAAACTGGTCATACACTTTTAAGCGGTCTACTGTCCTTTGTTGTCTCCGATCCCCTTTTATATATATTTTTTTGTCTTTTCTTCTTTCTCTTTTCTTTTT
>NC_043709.1:43358612-43424908 GCF_006229205.1 Suricata suricatta | reverse complement strand
AAAGGAGAATTCGAGATCTGAGTGATACAATCAAACAGAACAACATCCGGCTCATAGGAATTCTTGAAGAGGAAGACAGAGGGATCTTTCCATTCTCAAATCAGTAGTATATTTATTCAAAGATGAGACCATTACTATGTTTTTTAAAATATTGTATACACTATATAACCAATTATCTGAAAAATTTAGTGGCCTGAAAGCAACAGCATTTATTATCTCACAGTTTAGCTGGGGCCTTTGGCTCAGGGTACCCCATCAGGCTGCCATCAAGGTGTTGGTAGGGGCTATAGTCATCTCAAGGCTCGACTAGGGTAAGAGCCACTTCAAGTCACTCACATTGTTATTGGCAGGATTCAGTTCCTTAGGGGTTGCTGGCACTGGCTAGAGGCTTTCCTCACCCTCAGTTCTTTGTCATGTGGGTCTGATCACAGGGCATATCACAAAAGCTGGCTTCATTACAATGAGTAAATTAGAAGAACTAGGCAGATACAAGACAGAAATCATAGTCTTCTGTAATCCACTCTCTGAATTGATAGCCCATTATATTTGCCATATCCTGTACATTAGCAGCGTGTTACCAGGTCCAGCTAACACTTGAGGGGAAGCCATTGCACAAGGGCATAAACACCAGCAGGCAAAGATCCCTGGGGACTGTCTTAGAGAGTTTGTATGTGCCAGTCATCTTGGAATTTATTACTTTAATTCCATTAAAGTAGTGGAAAGTCTTTGTTCTCTGGTTTAATTCTCAGCATGTGTATGCTATGTCACCTCTCTTCTGCCTCACTCTGGATAGTTGGTTAAATCAGTTAATCACTTTTGTCCCTGACAGTGGCCTTGGTCTCTTCCATCTAGGAGAGCTGCTCTGTGATTCAGGTTATGTTTCTCTTTGTTGTTATGTAATACTTTAATTTTTTTAAATTTTGTTTTTTAAGTCGGCTCCACAACCAATGTGGGACTTGACTCCAGGTCCCTCAGATCAAGTTCCATGCTCTACCACCTGAGCCAGCCAGGCATCCTGCGGTGTGTAATACTTTAAAGAGACTGTTTAAGGAGCTATTTTAAGTCTTAACATATTTAAGTGTACTGAGGGGGTCAAATCTCTCTTATTTGTCCCACTTTTCCTAGTGGAGAGACTAGGATTCTTTTCCAGATTAGATGTTGTTTGGAGTAATTTCACAATGGAAACAAAAACTTGGAACATTTCACACCAAATTTGTGGTTGCTGACATGATACTTTCTTAAACTAAAGAAGAAAAAAAAAGCATTTTAGTACACTTCAATTGACATGCAATTCTCTTGAGATCTGTATACTCATAGAAGCATGTTCGTACTTTGATGGATCTGTATTGCCAATATAATATCAACCATATAAAGTTTCTGGAATTTTTCGTGACTTTAAATCATTTATGTCTATATTTGTTTTGAGTTGAAAACATTTCGTTTAGTAGAGGTCTTTTTTGGCTAATAGATTTTTTCCAGTAGGATATGGTGTATGGAAAGTTTGATTTTTTGTTTCCCTATTTCATGGTTAATGGATTTTCCTTTTTCAAGCTGAATTGTATGTCTTTCGCCTCTGACATGTTTCTAGCTTCAGGGAACGTAGTCCCCTCTGGTCCATTAATATTAGCAACTGTCAGTGATGTAATCCTGTTTCATTTCTGCTATGGATTTTATACCATAGTTATGACTTCTCATACATAAAGTTGAGTTTAGCTAAGCGTGCAGTTTTGCCATTTTTTCCTATGAATATCTTTGCATTCCTAAAAATGCTAACCATATATATCAGAAATTCATTTGCTCATACAAATATTCTGCAATCATCATGGAAATACATAGTTTTATTTCTAATCTGCCTGACTTTATTTTGTTTTATTGCCGTTATTAGACAAATAGGTGTTCTTTATGCCTCTGAAATTTCTAAGCATTTTATGGCAATCTTGAAAGGAATATCACCAGCAATGCTGTTATTAGAGTGACTTTATTTGATGCCTGGGAACAATGAATGCAAACATGGTTCATTTTTTCTTTCTTATGTTTTACTTTTAGTAAGAGGATTATTATTTTTTTATTATCTTGGCTTGTACACAGATAAATCCCCTTACAGTGTCCTGAGCAATAAGACCTTGCTTACTTTACACTGAGGCCTAATTATTGAGGATGATAATTTGTGATTATACCTAATTGCCTGTGCAGCTCTGGTCAAAGAAGGCCTTCCTATGTGACTTTGGAATTAACTTTAGTGTAGAAAAGTCCATGGACCTTGAAATGAGAAAACCTGGTTTAAGTTTTGGCCTATAATTTCCTAAATGTATGACTATGCATGAGTCATTTCTTTGAGACTTACTTGCCTCATCTGTAAAATGGGAATAAGTGTCATGCATTTCTCATGCATAGTTGTTAGTTACAAACCAGAACATGCTTGTCTTTACACTAATCTAAAAGGTAATTTAAAAAATAGAGATATTTGATTCAAAGCTGTTCTGTCATCCTTTCTAATCAGTTGCTGGGATATTCTATTTTCCATACACCATCTACAACTTAATCACTGAGCCTACTCAACAAACACATATGTCGCCATCACTTCATGCTTTCTCCCTCCACTTGTTCTTGTTGAAACTACTCAATTCTTGACATTTGTAGTTAATTGCTATATGACTAATCTTTCAGTATGCCAGGAGATAGAAGCCCATTGGCACAAAACCTTTCCTTCTTGAGCACCCTCCTTCTGGGTGGATCGCCATGCCTTGGAGGAAAGTGGGAAACATCACAATGGTGACAGCAGTGATGGTGATGACAGCTCTCACACACACCTCTTTGTGCCACGAACATTCTATATCCCAACATATATGTACATTATTTACTATACCATAGACCATAATCTATTTGATTTTAATTTTTACAGGAAATTAAGGCTTGTGTAGGTTGAATAACTTGCCTAAACCATATTACTGGTAGTTGGTAGAATATTAGATTGATACAAAAATTTGTGTTTTTAACTGGTGCCTGCCTGTGCTGATGTATGGGCCAAGAATTCCAGCAGATGGTGATATGCTAGTTCTACTTGGCTAGGTTTGGATCCTCTAGGTACCAAACTACCTTATCAAAATTGCTCATGAGAAATGAGGTTTGATAGAAAAATGGGAGTATAGATGTATCCTAAAAGTTGAAACTGAGCGTGTTTTGAGAATATATGAATGGATGTTAACAAATAAATCTAGTAGTCCATTTGGGAGATAAAGTGGCAAAAACTCACAATATCCGTAGTGGTTATGGCTTAGCATGAGAGACAAACGTTAATTTGAAATTCACAGAAAAGTGAAAGTACTCTGAGGATAAGATCATGATCAGTGTTTACTATGAGAATCTATAATGAAAGAATATAAACTTAGCCAAAAAGAACTATCCATTTGCAAACAAGTAACTGCAAACTTGAATGAAAAATTGTAGCAAAATTTTGAACATGTTTGTATTTTTGTCATATATGGCTTATTCAATTAATAGAAGATCCAGAGGTAAAGATTAGAATTTTTTCTACATTTCTACAGGTTTTGCAGATAAAATGTTTTATAAACTGGAACAAGTCCTTAGAAAGGAATGAAGCCCTGAGAAGTGAGCATCCTATGTGTGATAATCAGACATGTCGAAGAAGCAAGCAAAATTAACAATGAAAAGAACTTATGTCCCACAGGATTAAATAGGATTGTACATTGGTCTGGAAAATCAGTTCTGCTATGTTACAGAAATGTAGATTATAGAATATCTATAACTAAACCTCTTTTTTTTATTGTAAATGGCACTGAAACTATTTCTTTAATGGATACATGAAAAACTCTGCCTGAATATCCAAACAGTTGCAAGAGTGTAGTTTCTTTTTAATCTGCAGGAAGTGACTGACTAGCAGTCATAATAGAGAGAGCAGTGCAATGTGTAAAGATTCTTGGAGAAATTATGAAAGAGACTTTGTTGACTATTCTGTTCTTACCCATCTCATCCTATTGATTTTGCCTCTTCAATATCTCTTCAGTTGCTATATTTCTCTTTGTCTCCATCACTACCACCTCCGTTGAAGTTACTACTCTCTCACTGGGACTATGGAAGCATTTTCATAATTGGTTTTTATTCTTGCTGCTCCCCCAATACATTCCCCAAATTAGAGCTTTCTTTTTTAAAGCCCATCACTGGCTTTCCATCTCACTTACAGAGTAAACACCTAAGATAACCAAGCCAGGCACATTCTAGACACCTCTTTTCTCCAGCTTTATCTCATATCTGTCTCCTTTATACCCTCCATTCTTGCCAGTTGTGGGCTCACCACATTCTCTTACACGATATAATTTTGCTGTTCCCTTGATCAGCTTAAGTCATCTTCTCTCTACAGATACTGGCCCAGGGAAGCTTTCTCCAATCTTCTGTACTAGCTAAGATTCTTGTTTTATAGACTCTCATAGTAACATTGACCATGATCCTGTCCTTCAGAATAATTTGACCTTGGTGTGATTTTAAAATTAGCATTCTTCCCTGCTAAGTCAAAAATCACTAGGGATGTTCAGTTCTCACTCAGAGTTCTAACTCCAGAATGTTCATTAAACATAAACTGAATGGATCTGCATATTGGCTTTGGAATTTGTTGGAAAAGAAGAGATTTGGCCAAATTTTTGTAATTGTGTCTATTTTCCCTACTAAGAATATTACTAATGCAGATAGAAATATTTTATTGTTGATCACAGTACCTTCTCTGTCAATGTGTGAATTCATATCTACATCAACTAATGCTTCCATTAAAAATAAAAAGCACACAGAGCATCAGGTATAAGAAAGCCATCTGGGTGGCAGGTAGAAGTGACGGTGATTGGTCATCATTTCTTTTTCTTATTTAGCAGTGATTCCCACTCCCATTTTTATAGAAATTTCACTCTTTTGAGATGAAGACAATTATTTTTCCTCATTGGTACTTTTGAATCTCTGCTTAAAAATATGATCAAATCATAGACTTCCTATATAGGTGTGAGCTGAGCAGTTTACTTGCTACTGTGTCATCAGTTTGTGTCACATCTTGAGTTGCTAAGAGAATGGTCACAAATTTTGGGGTTCCCCACGAAGATTTCCCTTAAACACTAGTTCTGTCAAATGTTTATTAATGCTCTATTTTGAAATTTTCTGATTTTTCTGTGTTTTTGTAAGTGATTGCTAAGAATTTTATTAAATGTGGCCTTTTAATGGTGATAGATAGTTTCTTGGGTAATCTTGCGGATAATTATATTGTTTGGCAGCCCACTGTAGGAATTGTTCTACTTAAATAATGAGTTTGAAATCAAGACAAAATACTCGTCTTTGATAGGATTTGACAAAATCCTCAACTCTTTCTACCATCTTTCTACTTTTCTAAAAATTTGACCAATAAAACCCACAAATAAGATCATTTAAATTTTTCACTGGGAAACAAGTATCCCCCCCACCCCCCATGATTGTGGGTTGTGTGTTGTTGACTTAGAAAAATGGAATATAAATTAAATTTTATTTAAAATTTATTGGCCAGATTAAAAATACATTGAAATTCAACATTTTGTTCACAAAAATGACCCAACATTGCAATGAACAGAAAAGCAAACAGTTGGAGTTCTGTAAGACAGAACTGGCATGTTTAATCTCTGATCGCTCACTCACTTATTCATTTAAACACATAATCAGGGGATTGATATCCAGAATATACAAGAAGCCCATGTAAACCAGAAAGGAATATATAGAATCTATAGAGGAAAAAATGTTAAGGACAATTTATAGAAGAGAAAACTTATATGAAAAATAATAGTAAAGAATTATAGTAAGTGATAATAATGGCCCACATTTATTGAGCACTTCTTGATGTCAGAGATTTTCTTGGTGCTTAATTTTTAAGCCATTTGTTCCTCATAAGGGAAAGCATTATCATGCTTAGTTTACAGAAGAAGCAACTTAGTCAGCAATTAATAATATACTCATGACTACTTAGATACCAAATGGAAATATGGGTTTAGATCTCTCATATGTTTATGAGTACTCAGTCTCACTAGTTAGCAGAGAAATATGTATTAAAAGTAATAATCAAAGAACAATCAGATTTTCAGAAATGTGAAAGTCAGAAAATATCAAATTCGGGGGAGGATGGGAAGATGAGGGAGCCGTCTTCTATTATTGTGGGGGGATAGGCTGGTATGGCCATTTCAGAAGGCAGCTTTTAGCTCTCAGGGAAATTGGGTATTCTAGTCTTGATGTTCTGGCAGTTCCATTCTTGGGCATGTGCCAGAGAGAAAGTGTCAAGTCAATGCTATGTGGAGACATGCACTGGGATGCTTGTTGCCTTGTGTAATATTAGTTTCAGGTGTAGAATTTAGTGATTCATCACTCACATAGAGCAGAGGTTTTTTTTGGGGGAGAAATTGATACCCTGATATATTTATAGGATGGTATAATATGGAATGCTCAGAAGAAATTAACTAGATTTTATGGTTAGCAACATGGATAGATCTAAAAAAACTTTTATTGAACAAACAATAAAAGTAGAAAAGAGAATGAGGTGATAATACCATATATATGAAAATAAACATATACACACTCCTGTAAGTATTCCTGGATATTCTTATATGTAAAAACAGGTATCATGGGTGGATAGAAAGTATATATGAGTAGTTATCAGTAAGGAGAAAAGTATGGATTTGAGAATAGGGAATACAAATATAAATAGGGGAAATCATAGAAACAAAAATAAAAATCAAATATAAAACAGAAGAGGAAGTATTCACAAACTACTGATGAAAGTATGATATGATATAAGCTCAATGCAGGCAGAAATTTAGTTAGTTTTGTTTATTGCTGTATCCCTTTTGCCTGAATCAGTACTTGGGATATAGCAGGTGCTCAGATAAGTGAAATGGGAATGAAGACTGGATGCATAAATTAAAAAGAATGACCAATTATTCCCTATACTTGGAATCCATCAATTTCATATTTTATAACTAACTGCATTTTACATATAGGCAGTAGGCGGGTTGTTAGAGAAACAAAAATGAATCCATTGTATTTACTTTTGCCTTCTAGGGCCACATAATCTATTTGGGGAGATTGAGTGGAAAACTATTAGTAATGTCAAGTATGATAAGTACTATGAGATAGGAATTTACAGATTAAGCTGGAAGCATGGAGGACAAATGCCTGGATATTCATTCACTCACTCATTCATTTATTCATTCATTAAAGACATACTGATTGAGTTTCTGCTTTATGCCTATTTCTTTTCTAGGTATGGGGATACAATGAGGAGCTTTTATGGAACTCTTCATGTCCAGGGGAGGCTGACATTAATCAAATAATCCCAAAGACAAATGTGGAAGATACAAAATTGCTATTGTGCCAAGTGTTCTCTCTGAGAACTTATAAAAAAGAATGAAACAAAACCCTCATCTAAATTTGGATTCCAAGAATGATTTCCCTGAAGAAGGGATGGGAAATTTGAAGGATTAGTAAAAGTTAATTAGGGAATCATTTGGAGGTGTGGTGGAAAGTAGAGGTTGGGGAAGGTGTTCAAGGTAAAGCTGTTGAGAGACTGACCACAGAAACTGTACAGGTCTTTTCTTTATAGAAAATGAAGATCTTAAGATGGAGATTATGTTACTGATTTTCCATTCTGAGAAGATGCTTCTGGCTACATCACAAGATTGAATGTAGAGAGGAAGGAAGGGTTGTGAGAAGTGGTGAAATTACAGTAGTGTAGGCTCGAGATGGGTTCACTTGACTTAAGTAGCAGTGGATAGGGAGAGAAGTGATGTACTGAAGTAAGGTTAAAGGTTAAAGAAGTAAGATTTAAAAGGCTCAAGGGCATTTGGGTGGTCAGTTGGTTAAGCATTTGGCCCTTGATATCAGCTCAGGTCATGATCTCATGGTTCTGTGAGTTCGAGCCCTATGTGTCAGGCTCTGTATGGACAGCATGGACCCTGCTTGGGATTCTCTCTCTTTCTCTCTCTGCCCATCTTCCCCCCACTAATAAATACATAAACTTTAAATGAAAGTTAAAAGACTTCAGTGATGGATTGGATTTGGGGTACTGTGGTGAGGTAAAGGGGAGGTCAAAATGGCCTGAGCAGGATAAGTATAAACAAAGCCATATTGGAAACATCTTGGTAAAACTATGAAACACTAACTCCAGAAAAAAATTTAAAAGAAGTTGGAGTTGATTTTGTGGGATATATAATGACATTATGGTTACATAAAAGAAGGACATGATTTTGGAGGTGCAAATGGTATGGATGAAGTGAAATAATATTTGATTTCCTTTAAACACTTCAGTAAAGGAAAAAAAAGATGAAGCAAGTTCTTGATAATTATTGAATCTAGGAGATGGTTATACAGGAGTTCATATACTCTTCTCTCTGCTTTCTGAAAATTTAAAACGTTTCATGGTTAATAAAGAGCAACCAGAGAAATAAGAAATATCATCTATTAAGAATGGAATGAATGACACATGGATTTCTCATCAGTGAAAATAGAGTCCTCTACATAGTGTAACACTTACTTTCAAAGTGTTGAAATTTAAAGTCATGGTCTATTTCCATATCTTGTAAATTATTAATTATGAGCAAAGGAAAAATATAGACATTTTCAGACAAAATGACCAGCCATTTTCTATTTATTGGGCATTGTGAAAAGACTGACTACAGGATATTCCCTAGGAAGAAGGAAATTTAACTTAGGAAAAAAAAAAGCAATGGTGAAGCAAGGAATTGGTAAACCTATTGGTAAATTTAAATAAGTGTCACCTGTAAAATAATAATAACTTTGTTGGTTTTAAAAATGTCCACTATTAAAAAATAGTTTGATTTGAGAATGAACATTTGTAACAGTTAATATATCAACTAGGTACTTCTCTAAGCCCTTTCCTTGTATGACTAAACTAATTCTCAATCATTTAAAAAAGTTTTATTATTAACTTTTTCTCTCAGGTAAGGGAATTGCTGCAGACACATAATCAGTAACTTGCCTGTTAAATGTTACTAAGAGGTAGAGCAAGGACCCAGATCTGGATAGTCTAGCTTTAGACCTATTCAGATGGCAACCACACTATACTGAATGTATCGTATATTCAGGTCCTCACTCTGAAGGCATGTAGAGATGTGAATTAATATTAGGCTATGTAAAGTCATTATACATTGGCATTTGAGAGCAACCACTGAAGGAGTAGATATAAATAGAATATACAATTTCCAGATGAATGAAAGGATAAACATGGAATAAAGAAAAGATGATCAATCTAATAGAAAGCAGGAATGAAGAAAAAGAAGCACCGTAAAAGAAAGATGAGTAGATAGAACAGAATCCAAATACAAAAATGTATATTTGTATATATATCTGGTTTATATAGGTATACCTATATCTGTATACATTTACACTGAATTTGCTTCAGTGAGTGAAATTTGGTAAAGAAATAAAATCTGATACTATACTTAAGAAGATTCATCTTAAACATAAAGCCCCAAATTCTCCACATAGAAGGAAGAAAGTTGATGTTATTTGGTAAAATAGATTTTAAGGCATTAGCATTATTGAAGCTAAAATTATAAAGGATTTAACTTGGAAGACACAAACCTCTATGCAACAAATAATATTGGCTCAAAATATATGAGGCAAGAAATTGGCAGAACTGCAGATGGACCAAGTCCAAGTTAATGGGCTTGTGGGAGATTTTAACAGCTTTCTCAGAAACTTAAGCAAAAGACCTGAGATTTAGAAGATTTAGACAATACAGTATTAATCTAAGTAGTATATTTAGAATCATATACCTAAAATTTAGAGGTTAAACATTGTTTTTAAGCGTCCATGTCAGTTACTTACAAAATTCATCAATTCATCAATTACGAGTCTAACACAATATATGAAGCAATACCAAGAATCAGTATCAAACAGGTCATGCTTTTGGCAATAAAATTAGGTTGTAATAATAAAAAGATAACCTAAAATCATGTACATTAGGAAGTTAAATATATATTACTAAATAACTTATGGGTCAAGTAGGAAGTTATGAAATACTCAGAAATTAATGAGAAATGAAAATACTGCTTATTAAACTTCATGGGATGTGATAGAAGGAATTTATAGCCTTGAAGGATGTAGTGCATAAGGTCATATTTAAAACATAAATTGAAGTGTTCAGAGAAATAAGAGTATGATGAAAGATATTATCTGACAGTCTTAATCAAGGAAAAGGGAAGATACAGATATTACTAGAATGGAAAAGACTATAGATAAGGGAGAGATTTTATTTTATTTTATTTTTAATTTTTTAAACGTTTTATTTATTTTTGATACAGAGAGAGACAGAGCCTGAGAGGGGGAGGGACAGAGAGAGAAGGAGACACAGAACCGGAAGCAGGCTCCAGGCTCTGAGCTGTCAGCACAGAGCCTGCCCGTGGGGCTCGAACCCACGAAGATGAGATCTGACCTGAGCCGAAGTCAGAGGCTTAACCGACTGAGCCACCCAGGCGCCCCAAGGGAGAGATTTTAAAAACAGTATTATGGGGAATTTCATGCTTATGGTTTTTAAAGCTTAGATGAGATGCATAATTTTAAGAAAAATATAAATTATCAATAGTCATAGTGATAGTGATATTGAATCACTATTCCCTACACAGAAAACTACTAGGCTTATACCGTTTTATAGGTATATTCCACCAACTATTTGGGAAAAGTTACATCTTTCTATTTATTTGTCTGTCTGTCTATCTATCTATCTATCTATCTATCATCTATCTAAGTATAGTTGATACACAATTTTACATTAGTTTCAGGTGTACAAAATGGTGATTCAGCAACTCTATACATTATGCTCTGTTCACTACAAGTGTAGCTACCATCTGTCACCATACAACACTATTACAATACCATTGCCTATATTCCCTACGTTGTGCCTTTTGGTCCTGTGACGTTCATTCTAAAACTGAAGACTGTATCTCTCACTTCCCTTCACCCATTCTGCCTATCCAACACCCTCATGTCCCTCTTCTCTGGCAACCACCAGTTTTTCTCCGATTTATGGATCTGATTCTGCTTTTTAAGTTACATCTTATCTTAAACAAGGACGAAAACTTCCCAACATGTCTAAATAGATTGTCTTCTCCCCTCTCTCCCTGCCCAGGAAAGCAAACAGAAAATTTATTACTGTAATTCACTGCCTTAACAGAGCACAGGGAAAAAAAGAAGAAACATGTTATCTGAATAGATGTGATGAAAGCATTAGAAAAATCCAACGCTATTCATGTTACATTTCTTGGCAAACAATGAATAGAAGGGAATTTCCTTATCTTGCAGCAAGAATTATAGTTGATAGTGAAACAATAGAAGCATTCCAAATAGAGTAAAAAATAAGATAAGGATGCCTTCTTTCATGCTTCTCTTTGGCATTGTTCTAGGAATCCTGACTGAGGCAAGCCAATGCAAAACAACACAGTAAAAGTATTAAAATTAATGCAGAAAGTTGACTTGTTTCCAAGTCACTTTACAAAAAATCAGTAAGTGGCTGATATCAAAATAATAGATCAGAAATATGATTTCTCAAATCCTAGTCACAGTGACAACTAACCATAATGTATCTAGAAATAAAATCTAATAGAAGATGTGCAAGGCTTTTATCGTGAAACTTAAAAGTGGAGTAAGGACTGAAATAATCAAGAGATATTCCATGGGCATGGATGTTAAGATATAATGTTTGAAGATGTCAAATTAACATGCAAATCCAGTGCAATTTTAGCAAAATCCCCAAGAGTGGAAAGTCATCCTAAAATTTATATAGAATAATAAGGAAGTTTTGAAAAAAGAGTAAGATCAATGTGTTATTAGACCTCACAATTTATAATTTGGTTTTACTGATTACACAGTGTGCTAGTGGCATGGTAATAGGCATACTGCCCAATAGTAGAAACAGTAGAGATCCAAGTGTATGTGACTTGGTGGGTGCAGAGGGGCATTATAAATCAGTGGGGAAGACAAGACTCTTCAACAAATATTACTGAGACAATTGATTATCCACATGGAAAAAAAATAAAATGAGAGCTCTATTTCACATCATTCACACAAATATATTCCACATGACTTAAAGCTCTGGCTTTGAATAGCAAAAGTTTAAAAACTTTAGAAGAAAATATAAGAAAAAATATCTTTCTGACCTTGAGGGCAGTGAAAGACTTCTTTAAAGAGACCCAGAAAGGAAAAACCCTGAAGGGAACATTTGATATTTGACTACATTAAAAGTAAAGCATTCTATTTGATCAGAGACATAGTGTGCAAGGCTAGCACAGACTAGGAGAAGACTTCTGCAAATCCTATACTGGCTGATGATTACTGTCCAGAATATACAAAGGGTGACTTCAGATCATGAGAAAAAAGTAAACAATCTGTTAGAACAATGGACAAAGGAACAGGACAGTTTGCAGAAGAAAATCTAATAGCCGGGAAACATGTAAAGTGATGTTCACCATTACCATTATCAGAAAGATGCAAATTACAACTAACAAGGAGACACCATTTCATACCCACTGATTAATGAACATTCCAAAATATGAAATTTGGTGAAGATGTGGGGAAGCAATACATTGCTGGTGGGATGTAAATTGGTACTCCTTTGAATAGAAGTAAAATAAAACTGAAGGACAAATATAACAGGAAGTAGAAATACACTGAAGTGTGTTATGATATGGCTAATTCTAGAAGGAGAAGAAGGGGGGTGTTGCTTCAAGGGAGCTATAATGTTTTACATGTTAAAGCATGTCCAAAGCAAAGGTGAAAAAAGCACACCAGCATTATTTAAATCTGTTGGGGGGTACTAGGATAATGTACTTTCTTACTGTACTTTTCTATATATATTTGGAATATTTTGCAATTTCTTTAGAGAAAGAGTTGATTGAGATGCTTCAGGACTGAAACAGTGGTCTTCAGGACATTATAAGTGACTCTTCTCTTTCCCCCCAGAAATCTGTATCCACATTGCTCACATCCTCGCCTACTTTATATTTTAACTTAAATATCACCTTCTCGGTGAGGTTCTCTCTGGCCTTGACATTTCCTTACTCCCTTCTCTGATGGATGTGTGTATGTGTGTGTGTGTGTGTATGTGTGTGTGTGTGTTGAGCTCTTACTATAATTTAACATACATGCTATATATTTGTATTTATCCAACTTACTTAGCTCTCCATGGCAGGGCTTTCTATCTGTTTGGTTCACTTCTATATCCACGGTGCCTAGATATATCTGTTTGGTTCACTTCTATATCCACGGTGCCTGTGGGTCTGGCACCAAATGAGACTCTCAATATATTCATTAAATGAGTGAATGAGCAGATGAATTCAGGGTTCTGGCCCTAGTTGGGAGAAGCTGAATCACTGAAAGATACAGGGAAGCAGAGCGGGGGCAGGCCTGGGTTTGAAGTGGACAGTTGATTTGGAGAGGGAAGGTGGCATATGTAAAAGTGAGGTCAGCAGGCACTTGGAAATCAGGGAATAAAAGGACAGATGGGCCAAACCAAATGGGAACTGAATCCAACTGAGCACTGAGCTCCTGTATGTACAAATAGATGTACTTGGTTATCAGTCTTGCTGAAGAAATTTGACCAGTCATAAAATAGATAGCTTCATCAGGAAATTCTCTATATTTATTTTATGTCATATAAGAAAGATAACTGCAATTCAATTAACTACAAAAGATGTGCTCTATCTCAGAGAGGGATTAAAAGCTACTGTTTTATCTATAGTCTGTGACAGTATTAAATAACTTTTACTGGTTTCCAAACATTGGACTTGACTCATCTGTTGTTTATCATTTATTGTGCAGGGGAGAAGGGAAGAGTAGTTGTTAGAGTTAAAAATAATACCAGCCATGTTGAATGTATATTCATTGAAGATTCTGATGTTGAAGGAGATTTAAGGAATAAAGATACATATATATATATATGTCTTCCTATGTGTGAGGTTTTTGCTAAATATCTCTTTCAAGGCTTGAAGTTTGCTTGCTGTGGAGCTGAATGAACAAAATGTTCTTCAGGTGACTCTAGGCCAGTAGTTTCTCAACTTTAGTATACGCGTGATTCAGTTGCAAGCTTATTAGAATGAAGATTTTAGAGCCCCTGACAGAGAGAGGTGATTCAGAATTTCTGGGAGTGTGTAGGCCCAGGAATCTGAATTTTAAACAGTTACCCCCCCAGGTGATTCCAATGCAAAGCATAATGCAACAACACTTGGAGGAAAATTGCTATTGGTGATTCTAACTTTTACTCCAGCATCTCACTGTGTGTGTATGTGTGTGTGTGTGTGTGCACCAGATACATTCAGTAATGTGTTGGGTGCTTGGTAATAACATGTGTGAGTAAAATAAGTGTGCCAACATTAGCAGTTTGAAAGCTGTAAATAACATGCCTGCAACAGAAAGAGCAGCACACGGATAAATACAAAATGGGATCCTACAAGAAGCTGAAAATCTACACAAAAAAGCATATTAACTGGTGGGAAAATAAAAACGGTGTGAAGTATTCATTTCCTGTTACTGCTCTAAGAAATTACCGCAAACTTAGTGACTGAACACAAATTTGTTTTCTCATTGTTCCAGAGGTTAGAAATTCCAAATGAGTCTTATGGGACTAAAATCAAAATGGTAGCAGAGCTGATTCCTTCCGGAGGCTCTTGAGGATGCTGTAGTCCTTGCCTTTCCAGCTTCTAAAACTGTATTCCTTATATTCGGAGGGCCATGGAATTCTCAGTTTTGTCTCCGTTTCTGCCATCCTATTGCATTCTCCTTTTCTGTAGTCAAAACTCCCTCTGCCTTCCTCTTCCAAGGACACTTGTGATTACATTTAGAGCCCACTCAAATAATCCAGGATCATCTTCTCATCTCAGAGTTTTTTTTGATGTAAGCACAACTGTGAATCCCTTTAGGTAACATTCGCACGTTCTGTGGATTGGGACGTGGTGTCCTGGGGGCCATTATTCAGCCTACCATATATGTATGGAAACATGTGACAACAACCACCTGAATATGGCAAAGCTGTGTCCTTTCTTTGAAGTCTCTGTAAGGAAGTGGAACTTGTAAGCTCCATAGTGAACTAGTAAATACTGTGTTTAGTATATAAATGTGAAGTGATTTACAAGAAGAGACTACACAGGTTGCCACAGTGCTAATTTCCTGGCCTGAAGGAAAATGGGGTTGGAAGGCGTAATCAATCTATTATAACAGCATTTTAGTGCTGGAACGGACAAGGACCTTCAAAGTTTATTGCCATTTTATGGGAGTCAGGAACATGTTGTTAGTCCCTACTGGGTGAACAGCACTGTATCAGACACAGAAAGGTGAGAGGAGAGATTGAAAAGATGGACACAATACTTCAAGACTTGTCCTGTGGAGAGATGAGACCAACACTTCAAGTAGAGAGTTTATGACCCTATGGAATAGAGGCCACTCGTCCAGAAGGAACCCTGTATACGTAGCAGAGCTGTCTCAGAGTCCTTAGGAAAACTCTGTGAAGGTGGAGGGAGGAGAATAAGAGCAGGGACAGGCCATCAGAGCAATGCTACTACTAACGTGACTGCATTCTGGAGTCTCCTTATTGACAGTTTTTGATACCCGGTGGAATGGAGTATAAGGCTGGTCTTTGGCCTCTTTAGAGATGTTTTAGTCTTTGTTCTCAGAATACTGTCCTGTGGATCTGTGGCCTGGATTCCACGGTGAGACTCTCAGAAAGGCTCTGGTATTTGTTTCTGCAGCATGTTTTGTTCGAATGGCAGATTTTGCTATTACCATGTTCCTCATTCTTCATACAGTACTGGGATTTTACTACCTATCCATCCCCAATTCTGAATTCTGCTCCTTCCTAGAATCAGTTCTTTGACTACGGTGATAGAGGCTGCCTGTTAGGCCGTTCTTGCTATAAAAGCTACAGAACAAATTTTTCACCTGTAATATGCTTTTCTACTCACTAGTCTTCCTTTCTCAACACGTCTTAAGTTCTGTTGCCTGAATAATCTCCCTTTGTCCTTTCCAGTCATATCGCTCTGCCTCAGACCCTGGAGTGGCTCTCAGTTTCTCAGAGCCACAACCAAGAACTCTTCACTGGAGATGTCCGGGCTTCGCAAGTGCCTGTCCCCTGGCCTGCGCCGCCTGGCCTAGCCAGCCAGCTCCTGCCCCAGGCCCCTCTGGGCCTCCTCTTTGTATTTACTGGCATGTGCATCTGAGCACTGGTCCCTTGCTTCTGTCAGAGTTTTGTGTGTATTTATTTCTTTTTTGCTTGGGAAAAAAAAGTTAGCTTCTGAATTGTAAATAGGGCTAATACTCTTGGGCTTTTAGTTTCTTGTTTACAACATCCTTTCCTCTTTGTGTCAATATATTCGTCTTCTACATAGTGCTGAAAACATCTGCTCCCTTTTCTCGGCTTGTTCTGTTTTACCAATTTGTATGAGGCACCCCCAAATCAAATTATATTCACAGAGGTGAATTAATTCAGCGTATTGGCTGAGAATTTAGTGACAGCAACAGCATCATTTTTGTGGTTAGTAAAGAAAGGGACTGAGTTTTCAGGTAGGCGGAAGGAAAGTGAACTTATTACTATTATGATTGTGATATTTGAAAACCACGCAATAATCACCGTGTCTTCCACAGTTCCTAATGTGCTCCCGCAGTGCAAACTTCTCTCAGGGAAGGACTCTGGCAAACCAGAAGGTTTGTTTGATTTTAATGCACTAAATTACAAACGTCAAATCAGAGAAAATGTTACTCAGTTCTTTATTGAACAGGTGCACCACTATTGTAAATGTTTTCTTTTTTATCTTCTTTGCTGTTTGCTGTAACTACACAGTTTCACGTAATTATAGAGTAGCTACCACAATTCACTTTTAACCCAACAAATAATTAAAACAATCTAGAAGAAAGGCTTATACACAGAGAGATTTAGTCTCATTGTCCTTTAAAGTGACTCAATGACTATAAAAATTTTTTTCAAATATTTCATCTATAAAATCAGAAGGTACTGCTAACTTCGTAGTTATTCTACAGATATTTTGTGAAGATAAATGAGAAAATCTATAAACTATTTAAAATTATTAGAAGTATGTCTCCAGGATTATTTAGCATACAATTTTAAAACATTTCTGACAATTACATGTGTTTGCTTACACTTTTTTGCATTATATTACAACTATAAATGTATTTTTACCTTCCCTTTGAAACATTAATACAATGTAACATGTAAGGATTTGAATAATTACTTGATTTCCTGTACTTGCATGCTGCTCTGTCCCTGTTCTGATCAGTCACCATCTCTGTGGAGAGGACGCCTATGAAGATTCAGTGTAAATTAGATACATTTTATTATTCTCAACGATCAGACTTTTTTGCTGTATTTCCCCACTGGACTGCAAGCTCTTTGAAAAAAAAGATTATGTCTCTTTTGCTTACCTTTGGACACTCAGCATGTGAATAGTGGCTTGACTGCTAATAGATGCTCATTAAATATTAACTGAATAAATAAATGTCCCATTGATGAAATCCTTAATCAGTCCTTGATGTTCTCACTATAAATTGCATAGCTATCAGAGACAAGTCAGTTTAAATTTACCCAAAGTTCCCTTCCGCTGTGACTCCCTTCCAAAGGATATTCTATCCTGATGGTGGCAAATACCTGACACCAGTGCCACTTCTTTTACCCTTAAGAGCAGAGATGGCATTTCACAGATCATGGCACTTTTTCCTGCCAGGTGCAGATGTGGTCTCAGGGTTCGTCCCTTTGTGTCCTCTAAGCAGCCACTCTCCGTTGTCAGGATAGTTGAGACGTAATTGCCATCCCTAGTTTTGTGACGAAGGCATTTGACATAACTGCCTTTAGCATTTTTCCCCTTCAATAATTATAATACCTAAAATCCTATAAAAAGATGAAACAAATATACTTTAAATACAGTGAGTCCATGAAACTCCAAGCTAAAGGCCAGTGGGTCCAACAGATACCACCCTTGGAACATCTATTTGGTGTATTTGGGTGTTCTAAGACATCAAAGATATGTAACTCCTATATCTTAGTTCACTGCTGTGATGTATTATTACATGGGTGGTACCATAAGAATATTTTTCAAAAGCCAACCTCTTCTATTCCATATTGGTTACTCAAGTTATTTCTGTCCAGTCAGTACCTAGCTCATGGATAGTTAATGGGGGGGGGGGGACAAGGAACACTCAAGAGTAAAAGGTCTTAGCTGAACAGTTGGGATATGTGTGTTTCCATTGGAAATGAAAAATACAAAGGAGTAAAGTCCTGTGAAGATTAAAGAAAACACATTCATTATTTTATTCTCAAAATAAAGGGACTAGATGAGAAGAACTGAGATATGCCAATCTCTCAGGCATGATATTTATAGGTAATGTTAAACTTCCCTTCAGACAGAACTTTGTGAGCTAAGACCTTGAAAAGTTAACTGACTTTTGCAAGATGACAGAAGTAGTTAGGGAGAAAGCTGTGTCTCACATCCTTGTGTACTCCTAGTGTAGTGTTCTTTCTATTGGAGTAAATGGGCAGTTTAGTTTATACTGGTTGTTGGACGAAGCTATGCAGAGGGAGAGATAAACCTAGGAAGCGATTTACATTTTTAGAGCTGGGCTCTTATCCTGGAATGTCAGAAAATGCAAATAAGCAGGTTTAATAAAATTATATTTTATTGCTTTTGAGTGGCAACTATATTTATGAAGACTTGGTTTCTGTGTTATGATTAAATAGAACTTTGTTACTCTAGAAGAAGAAACAACTGTGTTTTTTTTTTTACACTATGAAATGAATTATTATGCAGCAAACTCCTGACAACCACACAAGAATTATCCAGTTGGTGAAATATTTTTAATGTTTATTTATTTTTGAGAGAGAGTGTGTGTGAGAGAGAGAGAGAGACAGAGCATGAATGGGAGAGAAGCAGAGAAAGAGGGAGACACAGAATCCAAAGCACAGAGCCCAATGTGGGACTTAAACTCACAAACTATGAGACATGACCTGAGCCTAAGTTGCCTGCTTAGCCAACTGAGCCACCAGGTGCCCCATTTCGTGAAATATTTTGAACTAGTCCCTCTTATCCTTGAACTGGGTCTCATTTGTTGCAAAAGAGCAGTGGTGTGAGATGGATACAGACAAGGCGAATGTGGGCGAATGTCCTTATGTGGGAATGTGACTACAACTGGATTAACTTGGTAACTAAAGGACTTGTTAGACAGAATGTTAGGAGTAGTTGAATAAATCCATCTATTTCTCTGCATCTCTTCTACCACCTCTCCAGTCCAATGCATAATCACCTTTTACTAGGACTTCTATAATAGTCTAAGTCATTTCCTTATATTTGTTCCTATTCCCTTCTAACCCATCATCTATACTGCAGTGATGGAATCTGTTTTTTTCTTTATGTTTCAGTGACACTTTTCCTTCCTTAATATATATTTTTTTGTCTTTTTCTGCTTTTGAAATGAACTCTCAATTACAAAATATCAAAGTAGACTCAAAGAGGTCAGCTATTGGCACACTATGGAGAAGTTCACAAGTAAGGACAGATAGCAGCTGTACATGGCAAGAGGTGGGGAGTGACTAAAGCAGTGGTTACAAATGTTCACAAGAGGCTAAAACTGTCCAACAGGTTGTGCCCATATGTTAGCACAGGTTAGAATAGTCACTACCTGGGTGTGTGGCCTCAGTGTGTTTGGATCCAAACAATACAAGGCAATACCATTTCTCCCAGTTAAGAGTTCTTGGCTTGCATCAACCACAGGTTGGCTGGAGGATCCTGGACCAGTAATCCCCATCGCCTGTTTAACCCATCCCCCCACTACCCTCCTCCCTGGTAACCAAGAGTCTGTTCTCTGTAGTAAGAGTCTGTTTCTCGGTTTGCCTTTATCTCTCTCTCTCTCTTTCCCTTTGCTTATTCATTTTGTTTCTTAAAACCACATATGAGTGAAATCATATGGTATTTGCCTTTCTCTGACTTATTTTGCTTAGCGTTATACTCTCTAGTTCCATTCATGTCATTGCAAATGGCAAGAGTTCATTCTATTTGATGGCTAATATTCCATTATATACATATGATATATATACTATCTATATATCTATATCTATATTGTAAATAATGCTATAAACATCAGGATACATATATCCTTTGAATTAGTATTTTTATATTCTTTGGGTAAATACCTAGTAGTGCAATTGCTAGATAGTGGGGTAGTTCTATTTTTAACTTTTTGAGGAAAACATACTCTTTTCCAAAGTGGCTGCATTAGTTTGCATTCCCATCAACATTGTAAAAGGATTACCCTTTCTCCACAACCTCGCCAACACCTATTATGTCTTGTGTTGTTGGTTTTAGCCATTCTGACAGGTGTGAGGTGATATCTCATTGTAGTTTTGATTTGTATTTCCCTGATAATGAGTGATATTGAGCATCTTTCATGTGTCTGTTTGCCATCTGCATGTCTTCTTTGGAAAAATGTCTGTGTCTTCTGCACATTTTTAAATTGGATTATTCACTTTTGGATATTGTGTTTTATATGTTCTTTACAAATTTTGGATATTGACCCTTTATCAGATGTCAGATATGTTATTTGTGTATATCTTCTCCCATTCCATTGGTTGCCTTTTAGTTTTGTTGATTATATCCTTCTCTGTGCAGAAGCTTTTTATTTTGATGAAATCCTAATAGTTCATTTTTGTTTTTATTTCCCTTGCATCCGGAGACATATCTAGAAGAAAATTGCTGTGAATGATGTCAAAGAGGTTACTGCCTGTGTTATCCTCTAGGATTTTTATGGTTTCAAGTCTCACATTTAGTTCTTTAATCGATGCTGAATTTATTTTTGTGTATAGTGTAAGAAAGTGGTCCACTTTCATTCTTTTGCATGTTGGTATCCAGTTTTCCCAACACCATTTGCTGAAGAGACAGTTTTTTTAAATTATTTTTTTATTCTTTCCTTCTTAGTTGAAGATTATATTTGTACATTCAGTTTTGGGTTTTCTATACTGTTCTGTTGATCCACATGTTTATTTTTATGCCAGTACCATCCTGTTTTGATTACTACAGATTTGTAATATAACATGAGGTCCAGATCTGTGATGCCTCCAGCTTCAGTTTTCTTTTTCAACATTACTTTGGCTATCCAGGGTCTTTTCTGGTTCCATATAAATTTTACAATTGTTTGTTCTAGTTCTGAGAAAAAAACTGGTCACATTTTGATAGGGATTACATTAAAAAGTCTGAAATTGTGATGCCTCAAGCTTTGCTTTTCTCTTTCAAAGTTGTTTTGGCCATTTGGGGTCTTTTGTGGTTTCATACAAATTTTAGGATTGTTCTAGCTTTGTGAAAAATACTGTTGGTGTTTTGATAGGAATTGCATTAAATCATAGATTCTTTTGGGTAGGATAAACATTTTAACAACTTTTATTTTTCCAGTCCATGCACATAGAATGTTTTTCCATTTTTCATGTGTGTCATTTTTAATTTCTTTCATCCGTGTATTATAGTTTTCAGAGTACAGGTCTTACACCTCTTTGATTTGGTTTATGCCTAGATATCTTATTATTTTTTGGTGCAGTTGTAAATGGGATTGATTTCTTAATATCTCTTTGCAGTGATGTATTATGTTAAAACCTAATTTTAATCATGCCATTTTGTGGCTTAAAATCTTTCCTGTGCTCACAGTATTAAATTAACATCCTATAATTTTTGTTTAGGCCCTTCTTTAATGTGGTTTGAAGTTTCTCTTTACTTCTTTAGTGTCATCTGTCACTATATGTCTCCTCACTTTTCTCATTTTGTCTGTTGGCAGGCTTAACAAGCAGCTCCTGATTCCAAAGTTCACCTGGTATAGGTCACTGATATGGTCTTTCTGAAATGCAAAAGCAATTTTACCATTTTCTAATGAAATACCATGATTATTATAGTAAAGTGCCAATATTTATTATTAATTTAAAATCATTTATTATTTTGGTCAACATTGTTGCCTTAGCATATAATGTTATTTTGGTCTGGGATGTCACCCTCCACTTGGTAGCTTACTAATCTACCTTATCTTTCAAGATGTAGGTGAAATATCCCCTTCCCTGAGAATCTCACAGTGTTATTAAAGGTTCCTATTATATCCTTTTTTAGGATGTGCACATACCTGTGAAATTCATTCATTCATTTATCAAAGGTATATTGAATGTTTGCTATATACAAGGCACTTGAAAAGTAAATTAAACAAAAATATTTTTACCTACAGTAAGGCACTTTTATATGGTTAGAACTAATAGATAAAAAATCTTTGTTCTCATGCAACTTACATTATTGGAAAAAAAGGCATCAAGAAGCGAAATGAATAAGTAAAACATCTTTTGTTGAATGGTGGTAAGTTTTACAGGAAACAATAAAGCAAGGAAGGAAGATAGAGAGTCCTGGAGTGGGAGACTCAAATAATAGGACATCAGAAAGAAGAGATATTTGGACAAGTATCCAAAGGAATAGAGGGAATAAGCCATGGAGATATCTTAGGGAAAATTCAAAAGCCTGGATGGAAAATTCTCTGGAATATGTGAGGAATGTGAAGGAAGCTAGTGTCTCAGTTGAATAAAGTTAATGTGGAGCAAAGTAGTAGGAAATTGACCAGAGAGGTACAGGGGGCTATTTTTTTGTAGGGATTTTGAGGCCCTTATAAAAACTTGGGCTTTTTCTCTAATGAGATGGCAAGTCATGGGAGGAGGAAAAACAGAAGAGTGATATGATTTGATGTTCATTTGAAAAGAGCATTTGGTTGCTGTGTAGAGAACAGACTGAAGGGAGTGGGAATGAGACATGGGAAGGAAACTAGCGCACTCATTCACCCAAGAAATGGAAGAAGCTTGAAACAGGGTGATAGTGGTGGAGTTGTGAGAAGTGGTTGGAGTCTGGATATATTTTTAAGGTTTAGCAAAGGATATAGTAACCAGTTGAACATGGAATGTAAAAGAAAGAGGGAAACAAGGATAATATTGAGGTATTGGGCCTAGGCATCTGGGTGAAAATCTTTAAGAGAAACAGGTATGTGTGTCGGGGGGAAGGGTGAAGGAAGGGAGAAGGAGGAGGAGGCTGAGGAGGAGAGAAGAGAGGAGAGAAATCTGGTATCTGTTTTCAAACATGTTAAGTTTGAGATGCCTATTAGATATCCAAGTGCAGATGTCCAAAGGTCAGCTGAGTTAATGGGTCTGGAATTCTGGAATTATGGGGTAGGTCTTTAGCATCTAAATGATATTTATAACCATGAGATTAGTGTTGCCACCGAGACAGACAAAAAATGAAGATGTCTGTGGATGGACACTTTGGACTTTCCAAAATGAAGTCATGAGAGGGATGAGGATGAGGGAGAATCAGTGAGGAGACTGAGAAGGGGTGTTAACAAGATAGAAGGAAACATAAGATGGAAGCCAAGGGAAGAAAATGGTTCAAAGAGGGGAAACGACTGGGTCAGATGCTGCTGGTGGGTTCAACATGTTGAAGATTAGAATCTGGTTTCTGAACTTGGCATTCTGAAGTTATTAGTGGTCTCTATGAGAACACTTTTTGTGTATAGTGGGGATGAACACTGTTGGTATATGGTATATGGTATATAGTTTCCTTCCCATGTCTCATTAAAGCTTTATTGCAGTAAATTCAAGAAAGATTAGAAGCAGGCAGCATAACTGGGCAACTGCCCTACTTACACTTACTGTCTCAGTGCTGTTTTCATTCTCAAAAGTGTTCTGGCTTGGATGTTAACTTGTATGTTCATACTAACTATAAGGAAAACTTTTTCAACAGATATTGCTGGAAACCATAGCTGCAGAAACTGTGCTCAATAAAGATTTTTGTTTTAAAACACAGTAAATGATACAGAGTAGTTGCTAATGAAAATGATCCCCCATGGAGGAATGAATTGGCGATATGGGAGTAAAGAGGAGAAGTTTGGGCATGATGCTTTAGAAAAGGCAAGAAGAGATAGACTGTGTGGGGGGAGGGGGTGGGAAGCTGTACCTTGTGTAGGAAATTAGTCAGTTAATCCTTTGCATTGGGGAGAGGCTGGGTACACTGCTCCATGGCTTACATTATATTTTTGTTGTGGGTTTATTTGTTTTCCACACGTTGTAAACATCTTAAGAGTAGTAAGTGTAAATGTATTGTTAATTTTGTGGTAAGAGTTTTTATTATTCTATTTCTATTCCTTAGCACAATACCTGGCACACAGCAGGTGTGCAACAAATGTTTGAATAAGCAAATGTAGTCACTGTGCGGAACCTGCGTATGTTTTATCTTCTCACTCAGGATGGATTATTTCCATCAAGTCTTGACAATCAGGTTGATTTAATCGTGTTTCTCTTGTCTGGGCCTACAGATAGCTTGACTAACTGGTAGAGTTGATTGACAGGAATGCCTGTGTTTCTACCCAAATCAATGATGCTTCATAGGAGTAAAATCAGTGACCTTTTGTTGCATCACTTTGCAGTGGTCCTGGTTATGGTTTCAACATGAATTATTATTTAATTCACCTTGAACTTTCTTAAAGTTATCTATTATTCATCAGAATACATTTGTTGTTTTGGTTTTCCATTCATGTGGCATTTACCATTATCTGTTGTTATCTAACCTACCCAATGCATGGGAAGCCCCTTGAGGATGGGTATTACATCTTCATTGCTTTTTATCTCAGAATGCTTTGTTCTATCTCTGGTTAGAAAAGGTGTCTTCTTCATCACTAAGTTAAAAATTCTTTGTCCAGGCCCTGGTGTGGGTTACATGCAAAATAAACATTTGTGGAGTGAATGACTGCATGAATGAGTGATTATTGTCTGTGGTGAATGCTGATGATGCATGGACCAGATCTCCTTTCCTGTTTGATGTGTCTGTCCCCCAGCTCTTCAGTGCTCTGCTCCTAGCAGTTGACACCTAAAATCTTTTCTGAAGGAAAAGATTTGGGTCACTGGAGCTGCATTACCTAGATGCTCCAAGAATAAGTCCTTAGGATTTTATGCCTTCTCCTTAATAACCAGTATCCAATGACTGAGATATAAGAGTATGGAGGTCTAGCTATCATGTCTCCATGCAGTGTAAACTTGCAAGTGCATTGATACTCGAGAGCTCCCTGTGGGATCAGGCTGAGGCCAGGGCTTTACCTCAAATTGCATGCACCTTTCCTTGGCTTATTAGCCTCCCTTGTCTGACTTTCCTTGTTCTCTTACAGGTTTCTCCTAAGGACACTTCCTTAGTAATTTACATGTATGCTCCTCTTTCCGTAGGGTCTGCTTCTTGGGAACTTTACTTAAGACAGTGCATGTTTATAATCAGTTGATGTCAGGCTCAGGGAATCATCTAAGAGTCTTAAGTTCTGCTATTGCAGTGAGTTCCTCCTGAGAGATTTTGGTTTTATATTACTGCCAACCTAAACCGTAGATGTCTGTGAATAAGTTTGATATCTGATTTGGTTTTTGGGTGAGAAGTAGCTTCACTACATCAGTAAATAATTGTCACTGAATTCAGTAAATATCTAACGGAATTACAGGTCTTTCTAACATCAAGGCAGGATGCGTTTTTCTTAACTTTCTACTTTTTGCTTATATACATCTCCATTCTCTCCTTAAGCGAGGATAACAGAGTTAATTGTATAATCAATTTTTATATGGTTCAGTACAGCTTTCTTTTGACTTCCTGTTGAATATAAATATCCATTTCCACATACTCAGTGAATCATTTATTTATCTTTTTTTTAGTAATTTGAAAAGAACTCAAACTCCTTTATCTATAAAAGGGAATTGGAAGTAATGTGTTTTAGAACTTAAAAGCACTTTGGTTGACACCTTCATTTTATAAGTGAAAACACTTGAGGCCCAAAGAGGTTAAGTAATTTGTTCAGTATCAGCCAGCTTGCTTCGTGGCAGAATAGGACTAACACCCAACTTCCAGGCTGCTGTGTTCTCCACTGCTCCACGAAAATGCATATTTCTTATTCACAGAATTGATATGAGGATTAGGGGCCACATCTGTGAAAAATAGATTTAGCCTTTGGAAAGAAAGATGCTGAATAGCTTTATGAAATCTTTATGAAAACTAATCTCATTTTAACCTTTTCTGTACAGTTGTTAGTTTTGTTCAGTTTTACGTTATTTGCCTCAGGCTTCTATTTGGCCAAGGACTAGATAATATACAATGCTTGATTTAAAAATCAATATTAAGTACCTGAATTGTGTTAGAAATATGAAACACTTCAGCTGGTTTTGAAGCTGGGAGCAGTTGCAGACAGCCTTCCAGAATGGCAATTATTTATGTACATGAAAAGTTTGCTATTCCTCCTTTGCATATTGGGGATAAGGACAGTTGGTTCCAAAGAAAAGAAGGAAGCATAAATTGTATCTTGTTCAGCCTGATAATACTTCTGAAGCTTGACGCAATGTGTCTTTAACAAACCATGAATATTCTTTCCTGCGGAGCCACCGTATCCTGCCTACTTACAGCATAGTCAGGGAACCATTATACTAATCCACCGTACCTTCATATCTCTAGCAAGCACATGTAAGTGATAACTTGAATATTTATTTTGATGCAAGGTGTATAAATCTTCTCTATGTCATCTTGTAAAGTGAGGAAATTGTGACTTGCTCAACTTGGTTACTTTAATTGTTCAAGTTTGGTTCTTTCCGCTACAGCATGCTTTGATATATGAATAAGAATGCTGTTTAATTTTTGTAGTATTCAGAGTGATTTGTGCAGATTCATATATGCAGGGAAGATAGAATTTGAAAACCAAAGGCTAATGTAACTTCTATATATATTTTTAATTAGGTACGATTATATGCAAGACCCGATGCTATCAGAAGAGGATCTGGGGACTATGCTCTCCATATAACAAAGAGATTAATAGAATTTTATGAAGACTACTTTAAAGTGCCCTATTCCTTGCCTAAACTAGGTAAGTATTTTCTTGGTTATTATATTGGAAGGGATCCTGGAAGGTGGAAATTTTTCTTCATGCATTTATTTGAGATGTGAAAATTCCAAGAGTTATATTTTTAGAGAAGATGAGCATGAGAAAACTAATTGCTTCTGAGAGGTAAAATAAAACCTAATGTTTCATAGGTCTTGCCAAGAAGTCCTCATAAGAATTAAGAAAGGCATTATGTAAGTTTAGGTTTCCAAAAGATAACCCACGTAGCTATAATTCTTTGAATATGCGCTGTGGAGGGGTACTTGCCAGCATCTCATTTAATCCTCACAGCTACTAGATGGGTAGGTACTGGTAGAACATTTTCCACCCAAGAGTCTTGACATCCAGGGAATTTTCATTTATCCAGGGGGCCAATACGTGGAGGAGCTGGGATTTCAAGTTAAGTCTTGATGACTCCCAGAACTCTTCAATATTTTCCATTGAGAAGACACTCACTGATTATTTTCTCTTTCCTAATTCTCAGCTGTTGAACCTCAATGTATTAATTATCCCTCACGTTATTTTTATCCAGTCATATGTCAGTACAGGTATAGTAAGTAGAATAAAAACAAAAGAGAAAGGGAACTGTATAATGGAGATTGTGTTCACCACAAGTATTCTACTTTCCTTTTACAAAGACAATATGTTCAACAATTGTTTTTTGAATGAATAAAATGAGTGGATTTTGTTATCCAAATTTGAATGAAGCTACTGCTTTTTTCAGGGGAGTGAACTGTGACTTTCCAGGAAGTTAGGAAGGGTATGTATCCCCATTAGAAATGCTAT
Source organism: Suricata suricatta (assembly GCF_006229205.1). Classification (NCBI taxonomy): domain Eukaryota; kingdom Metazoa; phylum Chordata; class Mammalia; order Carnivora; family Herpestidae; genus Suricata; species Suricata suricatta. The sequence continues at coordinate 43,397,140 of NC_043709.1, read as the reverse complement.
AGTTATTTTTCCTTCTCAGAAAACCTGTTTTGAAATGTTACAGCATAGCAGTATTTTGTCCCCCAAGCCCTCCCCATTTTATTTTCCTTCTCAAGAACATTTTGATCAGCATCTACATAAAAGTGATTGCTCATTGGTGAGACTAAAGTGCTTACCTGATCAAAAGTGTTAGCCTTTGAACCACAGGTCCCTGTCTCTGGAGAACTGGGTCTATTTTATTAAAGTACCTGCCTGCTCTGTAGCTTTATTGGTCCTACAATGAGTAGTTTAGAAAGTGGATGGAATAGTTGATATTGTTACCAAATTGGTGTGGCATACAATTTTAAGGAGTGTTATTACAAAATTCTTAGGTCTTTCTGAAAGATGTGCTCTTAGAATCCGTATGATTTTATTACAAATTTCTAAACAAAATTTTGTTTCCAATAGGATCTGTATTTAGTTTTGTTTTTCTTTCCTTCTTTCTTTTTCCCCTCCCCTATATCAACTTCCTTATTAGAATCTGTTACACTCAAATTTCCCTGGTAGGCACCCAAGGCAGGAAGGACTATCTGACCTCATTTGCATGGGAGGTGACACTGTTCTCTACTCCAGGTAAAACTGGCTGGGAACTTCCCAGCTTGACCCTAATGTAAAATTCACAAGTGCTTATGTTGCAAGTTCAGCAAGAGAAATAAAATGTGGATCTTTGTCCCCTTCAGACCAGTAATTAGTAGAGGAACTCAATTTATAACTTCAGGGGGTTCCATGTAACTGTCAGCTTGCAGCAGGAAGCATTTCTCTTCCTCTCTTTCACTCACAATTGAACCATGCAGGCTTTCATCTGGTAGAAAAGAGCTTTGTTCACTGTTACTATTACTTGTTAAGCTCCTTACGGTGTATGTAATTGAATGATTTGACTTAACCCCAGCACACTCCTTTTTATGTATGTAGGGGAGTTACCATAGCCCATGGCACTTTATAAAATTCCTTTTAAAGTTCTACTTATTTTATATATCTATAGATAGTAAGACCTGTGTATTAATGGATTTATATATAAGCTTTCTAAAAACTTCCTATATAAAACTTCTAAGCACAGAAGCATTTTGACAAATCCTTAGTTTCCATTGTATATAATGATTAAATAAGTTCTATGGAAACCAACTCGGTCTTTGTTAATGGTGCAGGTGAATGTGTCCTAGATCTCAGCTGTGTCTGCCTTGACCCTTCAGATCTACCGAAGATGGTTTCCTCTCTCCCTCTCCACATCTATCTTTCCTTCCATTCTTCTGTCCTTCTTTCTTTCTCTCCCTCCTTTCTTCCTTTCCTTATTTATTTAATAAGCACATTTTGAGTGCCTCTCATACATACATTTCTGTGTTATGGGGATACAGCAGTGAATAAAAAAGACAAAAATTCTCCCTTTCCTCCTGGGGCTTACATCCTGTTGGTTAAAGACAGACATGAAAACAATTATTAATGCATGTAACATATCAGGTGGAGATAAATACCATTAAATATAATGCTAGAATTGAGGGAAAAGTAGAGTAGGGGGAAGATGAGTCGTGGGAAGGGGACTGAAATTCTAAAATGAGTGAATACAGAAGGCTTTGTTAGGAACTCAGATTTTGAGCCAAGAACTTAAAGGAGTAAAAGAACAAGCCAAATGGGTATTGTGGGACAAGGATATTGACACAGAGGCAGAGGAAACAAAGTTCCCAGACCTTGAGAGGGGAGCTTGGTGGTATATTTCAGGAAGAGTCAAGAAGCAAGTATGACTGAAACAGAGTGAGGAAATGGGTGTTAAATAGGAGATGAGGTCAAGGAAGGAGTAATGGATGTGGAATAGATCATGTATAGCCAGGTCATGGTAAGGACTCTGCCTTTTTTTTCTTTCTTTTCTTTTTTTTCTGGGTGAGATGGAAATCTATTGGTCAGTTATGAGCAGAAGTATTACATAATCTTGCTTCTGTTGTAAAAGGGTGAGCCATGCACCTAGTTTGAAAATGCACTGTAGGGTGAGATGCCTTGGTAGTGCAGTTAGTTAAACATTTGACTCTTGATTTCAGCTCAGGTCATGGTCTCATGGTTCATGAGATGACGCCTCAAATCACACTGTGCTGACAGTAAGGAGCCTGCTTAGGATTCTGTCTCTATCTCAAAATAAATAAACATTAATAAAAAAGAAAATATACTATAGGGCATTTGTTCTTAATCACGGGTTGATTGAGGCACTTGGCAATATCTGGAGACATTTTGTTTTTTAGAACTCAAGGTGGGTGGTGGTGGAGTGTGTGCTACTGGTGTTTAGTGGGTAGTACTGCTAAACATCCTATCATGCCCCCAATGGTCTCCACAACAATACTAGCTCCAAACGTCAATAGTGCTGAAGCTGAGAGCCTAATGAGTGGGAGAGGACAGAGCATGAAAAACAGTTAAGAAACTGCAGCAAAATTCAGGGGAAATATGACGATAGCTTGGACTAAGATGTTAACAATGAGGTAGTTGGAAGTGGCCCACTTCTGGATATATATTGAAAACAGAGACAAAAATATTTACAGATGAACAAAATGTGGGATGTGAGAGAGAGGCACCAAGGAGAGCTTCAAGGTTTTTTTTGGCTCAAGGATGAGCAGGATGGAGTTGCTTTTACTGAGGCATACCAGTTGTGGAAGATGATTTTTGAGACTGATATGTCTGTTAAACATTTAGGTGGCACCTTGATGTCTTGAAAGGAATTCAAACAGGCAGTTGAATTTATAAATATGAGGTTTGGGTGAGTAATCTGGCTACAGAGATCTATTTGCCAGCATATGATGATATAGACAACGATGAGGCTGGATGGACTAACCAGGGCAGACAGAGAAGAGAGTAAGAACAAGGAGGGAGTGATATAGTGTTTAGAGGCTCAAGACATGAGGAGCCATTAAAGTTCAGAGAAGAAGCAACTGGTTGAGACATTAAGAAAACAGGTATCTGAACTATTTCTGATCATCTAGTGAAGAATTTCAAAAAGGAGCAGATGTTAAATTGTGGTAAGTCAAGTTGGATGGAGACTGAGAATTGACCGTTTATTGGTGCTAGCCATGTGAAGGTCATAGTGATCTTGACAAGAGCAGTTTCAGGGAAAGAGCCAGGTAAGTGTGTTCAAGAACAAACGAAAATGGAACTGGGAGGGGATACAGTGACTAGAGAGAGTGAGTTTAGATCACAGATTGGCACTTCTGAAAATTCCCAGTGGGAAGGGTTCTAGGAATAGAGGGAAAGAGAAATCTTTGTGTTCTATCTAGTACAGCTCATCTCCAGATGAGAGCTATTTCTGTGAACTGGTAGCCCCTTACCTTGCAGATCTGTCCCTGTCCCAAACTATGTCAAGGGACACATGGAACTTGCCTCTCTTTGATTTGCACTAGAAAATTGAAAATCAAAACAAGTAAGAAAACTCTCCTTTGGTTAACCTGACACTACTGAAGCTTCGGAGGTGATGTGTGCATGTGTGCATGTCAGTGCAAAAAACAAAACGAAATGCAACAAACCCATAGAGTATAATATTGGATCTTTTCTGAAAAGTCACTTTGCTCTTCTGTCATAAACCCTGTGATATCTTCTCTCTACCCAAGTAATTTTTCATATCTAGTGCTGGATAGTTCCACTTTCTCCACTGTGGCATCATCTCACAATAGCTCCTCTCTAAGGGTTTGAGTTTCCACTCCAAGTAGTTTATCAGAATAGTTCCCTTAGAGGAATTCTGATGCTTGCTGTTAGGACAGTAATTTATTCTCCTTGTTGTGCAAAGATATTCCTTTCACATTTTAAGCCAAAATAGGCAGCCAGTGTACACTGTATGATGATTTGCTTTTAAAATCTCTACATTAGATAATGAAAACTTAATTGTATGAAGTTTTAGAGATTTCCTCTTTCTTGGTGTTAGGTTGTAATGAGAGGATACAATGCAGGAAGGCTTGCTGCAACTGTGTGTCCTACTTTCCCTAAAACTCTCAGAGGAAGGGAAGTTTACCTAACAACAAAGTTTTTGTAGACATATAAAGAATTAAGTTATCTGTCCTCTAACCTCAAGAAATTGACCACAGCTACAAAACCAAATGGATTTGCATTTATAAAATATCAGCCACTCTTAAGGGCTTTCTAACCCATTTAATCTTTTTCACAGCCTTTTGAGGTAGTACCTGTTATTTTCTCATTTTCCAGGTGAGGAAATCTAGGCACTAAGTGACTAAGTAATGTACTCAGTTCACACAGCAGGCATTAGTGGATTTATAATTCAAGCCCGGGCTGTCTGTCTCCAGAATCTTGAGATTCTGCTGAAGCAGATTCCAGAAGTGTTACAGATTCAGAGAATTAAATATGGGTCACCTTAATAAACTAAACTAGAGAATCTAATTGCTAGCGGAATAATGTAATAGATATTTTTGCTAATTTCCTATTGATATTAAAAGTAATATATAGTCCTCATAGAAAATTTGGAGACTTAAAAAATTAAAGAGGTACATGTTTTATAACTCATATTTTCATCAACTAGAAGATCTATTTGAATATTTTATCATTTTCTCTTATTTTAATTCCATTGTAGTTAACACACAGTGTTATATTAGTTTCTGATGTACAGTGTAGCGATCCAGCACTTTCACACATCACCCAGTGCTCATCACTTCAAGTGCATTAATCCCCATCTTTTATTTCACCCATCCCCCCACTCTGTATTTTAATATTTTAAATATTTTCTCATCATAGCTGCTTTATAAGTTAATTAGGTGGCAGATAAAGTAACTCAGATTTGTATTACTGTATTTTGCTATTCATCTTATTTATATTTCAATTAATTGTAGCAGATAGTTTTTAGTTTCCTTTTGCTGCTACTTTGTAATTTGTAAATCAATAAGTTTAGTAAGGGAGTTTGCTTGATTGCTTCTTTTCAGTAGACTGTGCTTTTATGAAGAATTCATTACCTGCTGTGATTGTAGAAGGAGCCACAGGTATTTTGTAACAAGAATTTCTGGCCTCAAGGAGATTGTGGTTTTGTTGAGGAGAGAATACAATATTTACTGAAATTAATGGATTAGAGACTCACACAATGCAGAATATAATCAAACACCAAAATTTTGTAGGGCAAAAATATAGTACCATGTTAAGTTAAGAATGTGGGATCATTGCACAATGCTGTAGGCATGAAATGCACATAAAAAGAAGCTTTATATTTACATGACTCCTGAAAAAAGAAACACATTTAATTGGAGGTGGAGAAGAAGGAGGAGATGTCATTTTGAGAACTGCGTAGTAGGGAAAACTCATGCATACCATGGGTTTTTTATACTGTGTTGATAGTCTATTTTTTTCCATAATAAGTTATGGGATAACTTACGGGATAAATTGCCTTATTGAAGTTCATGAATAGAGGCAGCTAGCTTGAATAATTGAGTTTTGTTTATCACATTCCCTTTTTGATTATAGTGGTGGTGGTGGTGGTGATGCTGCTGCTGCTGCTGCTGCTGCTGGGCTATGTTCAAGTAGTGAAGTCTCAGACATTTTTCATTCATAAAATATCTGTATTGACCACTAATATTTCACTCTCCATGGTTATGCATCATTTTTCTTTAAGTTGTGGATATATTTATTGTTTCTAAGTTGTAGCGATAATTTTGTCATGCTATTTCCATCTTGGTTTTGCATCTCATACTTGCGTTATTATTTGAGACTTCATTTTTTTTTTTAAGTATGACTTTTCTCTAACCTTGCTTTTGTTTAGGTAGACCTTGTGTACTATACATATGTCTTATTGATTCAAGTAATGCTGCTTAAAAAAATAAAATCTCCGGAGTCTCTTTATATATTCTGGTCTAATTATGTATAATGTCACTTTACCCCCATGATGCTTTTTTTCAACCAGAATTCCTAAAAATTTTTGATGTTTTACTGGATCTACTTAATTATATGGTTTCTTGATGGAAACTAATATAAGGCTCTCTCTCTATAAATTAACGTTCTAGTACATTGTTAAGGGAGCAGATGAGGCAGTACTTTGCCTTCTGGTTTACCAGGTAGTATAGAGAAATGAGTTTCCTCAAATGACTATCCTTTCCCTGCTCTTTAGAATCAAATAACATAGTCTCTCCCTATTTTATAAAGCTAATTTATTTCTGAAAAACTCTTCATATGGTGATTTTTTCATAAACCAAAAGAGCAGTTATCATTTCTTTCGATGGAAAATATTTTTTATATATTCCTAATCCCCACTCTGACAACCATTTGTAGTAAAACAACACCAAATCCTATTAAAATGAACACAGTTACTTCAATATATTACAGTTCTTTTAACACAATTTAACAAGAATTTCCCCCTTCATTAATTATTCCATAATATGGCCACTTAATTGTTCTTGTTAAGCTATTTTGCAGCTATTAGACACTATATACTTCCAAGACTGCGCTAGCAAATAGAACATGTATAGATACTCAATGTTTATGATATTTAATCACTAGTACAAAAAAGAGAGAAATAAACAGAACAGTAAAGAAGAAAGAAATCAATGAAAACAATGCATTTTAGTGGGAATGATGCATGAGATTATTACTGCTGTAAACTGGCAAACCACAGTATGCTGAGTGGAGAATTTAATACAACACAAACCAACTATAGAACTGAATTAACTAATTAATTCAACAAGCATTTATTGAGTAGTTACTATGTACATTGTAGTCAGCAGTGACAATAAATGCCTTCTTCCACTAGAAGCTTAAAATCTAGTTGAGGAAATGTTTTTTATTATTTTGCTGCCTTGCTCTGTGTTCAATTTGCTTACTACCGTCCTTCTTTTTTTTTCCAGTTTTAAGAATTTCAAACCTTCACAACTTTGTATTTACCCCTAAGTAGATTCTCACTGATTTAATCATGGGTTGTGAAAGATTACTTATCCTGAAAATAGAGAAGATTTTAGGAAATGCTTAATTTAATCAGAGCATATTTATAAAGACACCTCTAAGGCATTGTTGTACCCTTTCTGACAGAGGTGGTTGGCTCTTAAAACTTGTTTATTAAGTTAGGAGATAATTCCTTCCAGTGTTTTCATAGGCAGTCATTGCCTGGGCCTTGTGCCGTATACTCCACATTCTTTTCTGTTAGTGTGGGTCAAGTGGCCTTGAACTAGCATTGGACACCCCCTCCTTTGTGCATCCTCCCTCACCTGCTCCGGGACATCACTTCGGCAGTCTTCCCTTCTTGCTCCTGAATCTTCAACTTTCTCTCTTGGATCTTTCTCCATCAGCATTAAAACTACGGTGCTGTTTCCCTCAACTTTTTCCACCCACAAACCCTCTCTCCAGAGACTACACCATTCTCTCTTTCCTTTTATAGCTGAGCTGCTTGAAAAGGTTGTCCATCTATAATGACTCTGATTTCTCTCTTTCCCTTCATCTTGGATGCTCTCTCCATCAGGCTTTTGCCCTAACACTGTGCTTAAACTGCTCCTGTCAGATTCAAAATGCCTCCACATTGCTAAACCCAACGGCCAGTTCTCAGTCCTCCTTTTGAGCTGTTAACAATATCTAACAGTTGTTCTCTCCAACGTCTTGAAACACATTTTTCTCTTGTCTTTCAGGATAGCACATTTTCCCGGGTTTTTGTTGTTGTTATTTTATTTTATTTACCAACTCACTGACCATTCTTTCCAAGTTTGTTTTCCCCTCTATTCCCCTCTCCAGCTGATTCATATCAGAGTACCTCAGGACTCGTATTTGGGACCATTTCTCTTTGCTATCTATGTTGCTGGTGACCTCATCCAGCCTCATAGCTTTCAATAGTACCTGTTGATGCTGATGATTTCCAAATTTACAGATCCAGTCTGGTTATCTTATCCACTCCAAATTTCATCATTCTACTGACTATATGACATTTACATTTGGATACCTAATCAGTGTCTCAACTTAATATGTTCAAATTGTAGCTGCAGATTTTATACCACTATTGTGTTCCTTTCATCGCATTTCCTAGCTTAGGAAAGGGTAATTTTATTCCTTCAAAAGTTGGTTAGGTAAAAAAAAAGATTGGAATTATAATCTTTTTCTCTCATGCTACATGTCCAAACCATCCATAGATGGATTTCTGGTTCCATATTCTACGTGTACTCAGAACTCTGATCGCTTCTCGCCATGCCCCTGGCTACCCATCTTCCAGCCACCATGTTTCTTGCCCGAGTCAAGTGGTGTGAGAACCTTACACCGGGTTCTCATGAAGGATATTGGGCTTGTCTGATGATGTTGCTCTCCTCAAATACTCCAAGGGCTTCTCATTAGTTATAGACTAGAATCCAGGACTTTTGCTTTGTCCTGCAAGACCTGTGAGGATCAGGCCCATTGCTGCTACTCTGACATCATCTCCTACTTCTCTCCCACTCATTCTCTCTCTCTCAGCTGCAGCACCTTTCTTACTGTTTCTGCAACATACCAAGCATGCACCAACCTTAGGTTTTTGCACTCATTCCTTCCTAAGCCTGGAACACTTTCCCTTCAGATACATACACAGCCAAATTACAACCTTTTCCAGTGAGGTCTTCTTTGGCCCTTCTATTTAAAATGCAACCTTGCTGATTATTTCCTATCTCTCTTCCCTAATTTACTTTTCTCCATACCACTTTTTAGTATTTCCTTTGGCATTTATTTATGTTTTATTTGTTATTTGTCTCCAAGTATCCCCCACCACTGCCCCAGATGTAAGCTCTATGGCAGCAGACATTGTTGTCTGTTTGTTCACTGCTCCATTCTCTCTGGCTAGAACATTATGTGGCCCAAGGTAGGCACTTAATAAATTCTTGTTGAGTGAATAAGTAGTCTCTAATTTTTTCCTCTTTTAGCCATCTTCACCACATTGGAGACGGAGGGAAGGCAAAGCTTTGGCTGCTTTGTGAATCAAATAAAATATAATTTATTTTTTAGTAGAATAAACAAAGAAATAATGGTAATATACTTATACACATCTAAGGAAATTATTTTTTTGTAAATTTAAGTGGTAGGTGTCAAAGATGAGTTAACTAAAGCTGCAGCCACTTTCTCATTAAGGATTCATGTAAAGGAAGTTGTTGGTGAAAAATGGGTGGATTGATAGCTAGAAGAAGTATTGAACTTTTGATTTATTATCATTGCAATCCTAAAGGGAAGGAGGCTATTAAGAAGCTGTATTTTGCACTTGGAAGGATTCTGCAATATAAAAATGAGATAACTAGTTGCCTATCAGCTGTTTTCCCTCTTGTTAGTCACTGAAATGAAAACAATATTTATTCATAAATTTGACAACATTGTTGCCTATCTACTATATATTAGACACTGTTTTATTATGTACTGAAGAATCTACCTTAACAAGAGACAGCAATCCCTGTTCTCATTGGGCTTATATTTTAGTAAAGGAGAGAGATAAACAATAGATAAATATATTTAATATTTATAAATATGATAGATAAAAGTAAATAGGATAGATAGATAGAAAAAAGTAAATAGATAAATAAAAATGATAACTGCTAGGGGCACCTTGGTGGCTCAGTTGGTTAAGTGTCTGACTTTGGCTCAGGTCATGATTTCACAGTTCATGAGTTTGAGCCCTGCATCGGGCTGTCTGCTGTCATGACAGAGTCCACTTCAGATCTCCTGTCCCCCTCTCTCTGCCCATCCCCTGTTCACTTTCTCTCTCTCAAAAATAAAAAAAATGTTAAAAATAGTAATAACTTCTATAGAGAAAAAAAGGCAGAGAAGAAAGTGTCAGAAATGTTGGTGGGTTATGGTTTTAAACAGAGTAGATGGTCAGGGAACGCCTTGCTGAAATGTGAATACTTAATTCAAAATCTGAAAGTGAGGATATCCTGAGGAGAAGGTGCCTGACTTGTTGAAGAAATAGCAAGGAGGGGCACCCAGGTGGTTCAGTTGGTTAAGCATCTGACTTGATTTTGGCTCAGGTCATGATTTCACAGTTTATGAGTTTGAGACCTGTGTTGGTCCCCATGCTGACAGCTTGGGATTCTCTCTCCCTCTCCCTCTCTGCCCCTCCCCCACTTACATGTGTGCTCTCTCTCTCTCTCTCCCTCTCTCACTTAAAAAGAATAGCAAGGAGACCAGTGTTCCTGGAGCAAAGTGAGTGAGACTGAGGGTAGGGGAAGATGAAGTCCATGAGGAAATGGGGCCAGGTTGTGAAGGAACTTGTTGGTTGGCCATTAAGAAAACATGCTTTTATTCTGAGAAGAGGCATTGCTTTAGTGTGCTCAGGCTGCCTTAAAATCCATTGACTAGTTGGTGTGAACAACCCAAATTTACTTTCTGACAGTTTTGGAGGCTGGAAATCTGAGATCAAGGCACCTGTACAGTCAATTTCTTGTGAGAACTCTCTTCCTTGCTTGCAGATGGGCACCTTCTGTGTTGTCACACAGCAGTTCTGTTCAAGGGCACTGGCCTATCATGAAAGTACCACTCTCATGACCTCATCTGAATGTAATTATTTTCCTTCCAGAGGCTTCATCTCCAGATACCATCACATGGGTGGGGGAGGTTAAGGCTTCCACATATGAATTTGGAGGGGATACAATTCAGTCCATAGCAGGCATGATCCGGCATAGCTTACATTTTTAAGGGATTACATTGTCTGCCTCATGTAAAATGTTGGGGGAAGGGCTGGGGCCAAGTCCAAAACAGAGAGAAGCCACTGCATTAATCTGAAAAATAATGTATCGGACCAGAGTGGTGACAGTGGAGATGGAGAGAAGTGGGCAGATTTTGAAGTATTTTGAAAGGAGGTTCAACAGGATTTGCTACATTACAATAGGACTTCAAATGAAAGTTTGATGTCAGTTCCTCTCAACTAGAGTTTAGAAGATTATGATAAGCTTCAAAAACTATGAGTCTTCATTTTCCCCCCTGTGGCTTACTTTTTTATGTAGCTACAGTGAAAGGGAACAATCTTTATATGACTCTTTCTCTTTCTTGGTTATTTGAAATTAACATAGCAAGATAAATAATTTGTATTTTCTGTATTTTCTAGACAGAGCAGCTGTATTTAGAACAAAATAATGGCGGTAATGATCCTTTTCTGGGAGTGAGTTGTTTCCTCTACTGGCCATTGGTCAGTCTGGAGGTAATTATAGCTAATTAAATAGCAATCCAAACCCGCAGAGAAAGGGAGGAACATTTCATTAAAGTCTAGGCTGGGGATTACTGCTGACAGAAGCACTGACAATCAGGCGATTTTAAAAGAAAGGTGACCATGTCCATAAACTTTAGAGCTAAAATAGCCAGATTCAGATCAGAAGGATTTTCAGAATAGCTTCATTTCAAAACTGAGACTGAGGGATAGTTATGTAAATTAAGGTTAAGTGTCTAATAGTCAATTAAAGCAAGATGGTCTATAAGAAAGAAATAGTCAAAATACATTTTTCCCTTTTCTTTGTTCCAGTGTATTTGTAACAGTGTTCTTTTTCCAATTAAGAACTTTTCAAATGTTTCCATTGTAAAGATAGGCAGTGATTACTTCCTAATGGATTATCCTTTCATTTCGAAAGTTTATGAACTTTTAAGTGGTAATCCTGATCAGGGATTTTACCTTTGGCATTAAGGTCTTTTGATCTTATCAGATAACGAAGGCTAATAAAAATCCTTGCTGTAAATCAAGGAATATCTACTTATAATTTCATAGGGTGGAAAGCAGATGTGCTATTGTAACCTGAGGAAAGTGTGCTTTATTTACCCTCTTGTCTAATGTAAGAGATGGGTCCTCATCAAATTTTAACCATGAATTACTATAAAATTGGCTATTTTTAAAAATTTTAAAAGTATGACTATATTCATTATGACATTGGGGGATCTGGAATTGAGACGGAAAGGTTTGGAGATTTCAGATGGAAAATATGCTACTGGTCCACCTTTCAATGTTACAGTCTCTCATTACTGCCTGTGAGAATTTTGCTGTTGCTGCTTATGGACTTTGAAATGTAAAACAGACTGAAGTGTAAAACAAACCTTAGCCTGTAAGGGAGGTTGCAATACACAAACAGCGAATCCAATATGGCAGTTGTAAATGAAAGCTTTAGGGCATTTCTGAAGCCTTTTAAAGGGTAATTTTGAAAGAAAGGGTGAGTCCCATATGCCATTTTTCAGTTGGAGGAATTTTAATGGTTTGTAACTTAGATTTATTCTTTATTGGCTTTATTTTTTTATGGATTCTGTCTTGGTATGGGAAATAATTTAGGAATGATCTAGAGAGTGTCTTCAATAGTATAAAATAAGATGTTTTTAAGTTTTTAAATTGTTTAGCAGTTCTTTTTATTGTACAGACTGAAAAATATTCACTAAGCTGTAAAATAATTGGTAGGTTGAAAATGTTTAGGATCATTTAGCTTCTTAAGTATATTGAGATATACCTTGTCAATTTTTATTAATATTAATAAAGCCAGTTGGTAAGTGGTATGAAACTTGATGAGCCAAATTTCTCTATGGACAAAACCAAGACTTCATGTCTATAGCAGAAATTTGGTATAACGCAAATCATAATTTCTTATACCTATTGCTGTGAACTAAATTGTATCTCTTTCAAATTCATATGCTGAAGCTCTAACCCTCAATGTGCTGTATTTGGACATAGGAGATAAGTAAGAGGCAATTTGGAGGCACTAAGAGTAGAGTCCTAACCTGATGGGACTGATAGCTTTAAGAGAAAAAGAAAAAAGAGATCTCTCTCTGTCTCTTTCTATCATTCATGTGAGGTCACAACAGCTGGCTACAATCCAGAAAGAGAGCTCCCACCAGAACCTCGCCAGGCTGGCAACATGGCTTTGGATTTCTAGCTTCCTGGACTATGATACAATTACTTTCTGTTGCTTAAGCCATCCACTCTATGGTATTTGTATGGCGGCCCAAGCTGCCTAATAATACGATAGGTAATTTTCAATACTGTTTGCTTACGTTTGTGGTGAGATGCGAATGAAGACATGGCTAAAATAAAGATCATAGCAACTACTTATTATTCAGGCCTTTGAATAACAATTCTATTTTAATTCTATTTACTTTGATTATTTAAGGGGAAATTATTGATTTATCTTCTTAAATGTATGTTACTTTGCTTCGCCCTTCCCTCTCATGTACTGAAAAAACTTTGTGATTACAAAGAATTTTAATCATTTAAGGAAGTTTCCATAATCAGTATGATAGTGTTCAGCAAGCTTTCTTTGTAAAGGGTCAGAAAGTAAACAGTTTTAGCTTTGTGAATCATACTATCTCAGTAGCAACTTTTCAACTCTGCCATTATAGCAAGGAAGCAGCCATAGACAACATGTAAATGAACAAATGTGGCTATGTTCCAATGAAATTTCATTTACAGAAACAGACGGTTGGCCAGATTTGGCCCATAGGCTATAGTCTGCTGAATCCTGCAGTACTAGATAACCTCTTTAGTTCAACAATATAAAAATTACAAATCCTTCAAACCAAGAGACCCTTATTAGGATTTTATTTTATGTTTTTTACATTTTTATAAACATTTAAGAAGAAAACTGAGGGGTGCCTGGGTGGCTCAGTCGATTAAGCCTCCAGTTTCGGCTCAGGTCATTATCTCACGGTTTGTGGGTTCAAGCCTCGCATAGGGTTCCGTGCTGACAGCTAGCTCAGAGCCCAGAGACTGCTTGAGATTCTGTGTCTCCCTCTCTCTCTGACCCTCCCCTGCTCGCACTCTCTCCTTCTCTGTATCTCAAAAATAAATTAAAAAAATAAATAAATAAAAATAAAGAATAAAACTAAATCAGTACATTCAAAATAATTAGGAAACTTTGTTCTTTTTAAAGACATCCATTTGGTCATAACTACATATAGAATATATTTTTATTAATAACTAATTGTTAATGTATTGTATGCTATTCATTGATTTATTAATATATAAATGTTAAATATATGTATACAAGTAATTTGTATATACTGATTTTATATTCACCTTTTACATATTATATATTCAAACCCCATATTCACATAAAGACTTCTTTACCGAGTACTCTTATATAATTTATTTTCCATTCACACTTAAAATGAATAACATTTGGAAACTTTGATCTTTTTTGTCAAGACTAACATGCCCATTTTTCTCTACAACCTCTAATAATGCTTCAAATTAAGAAGGGAGAGGATAAAGAGCAATGGCAGACTGAGGAAGGAAAGGGTGTGCCACAGATTTGAGGAGAGATGAAGATAATTATCCTGGGGAGAGGGAGAACAAAATGATAACAGAATTACACCATGATTGCTGTATAGCATAAGGGCCCACTTAACTGTGTGGTCATAAATTTAAAGCAAATGCCATGATCCAGGCAATGCAGGCACAGGATAGGCATACAGTAGGGCTTAACCAGGTGGAGGTTGTGCCCAGGAGAGAATGAGGGAGAGAGACTGAATAGTTACAGGGAGGCCTCATGTCATCTAACCTGGGAGAATGGGATCTAGGACGTGAGAGGAGGCCTGCTGTGAAAATGTGTACAGTTAATGGGTTGGGGATCCCAGGAAGGAGGAGGGTGAAGTACTGTTGGAGCAGAAGTAGAAGATCAAGGCTGGGAACATAGGATGCTGCAAACAAGAGCTGGAATGCTTGAAATGAAGACATTTCCAGGCAGTATAGTCACTGGAAAAGACAATGTGACCACATGCTGGTGGGGACAATGAAAAAGACTTTTGCATTAGGTGACTTTAATTAGGGCTTATATTTCATAATTGTATTTATAATAATAAGAGGTATTATTTATAGTAATATGATACTTCTCAAAGTCCTAAGTTCAGTAAGCCTCATGCTGAGACCACTCCAGTGCTATTTCAGAACTTGGGCCACAGGAAGGTGGCCCTCACATTGGAATAGTCATTCCTGAGATGTGCAGGTGGAGCAAGGTAAAGATGGGGAAGGGAAGTGCATAAGAGACAGTCAGTCACAGAGAACACATAGCATCTTTCAGAATCTGTCACATTTTTAAACCTAGCAAATAGTAAAATTGAGGATCTGTTCCTACAGTGTCAGATTTTGTGTATCTATTGTCAAACATATCAGTCACTGAAGATGCAAGATGAAAAAAACCTACAAATAAATGATCACAAAGAAGAAAATACACTGATCCTCATTCTTAGATGGCAGTTGATTTATTTTGATAAATATAATGCTGTGTTGTAGTTGCTGTTTTTTTGCTGTTGTTGTTTTGGGTTTTTTTTTTGTACTGAGCTTACAGAGTGAATCTTGGAATGCTAAGATCAGATGTGAAATATGACACACAGATAATATCACAAAGATGTTACTACAAGGCTCATTAAAATATTAAGCTTACTATTAATAAGTCCTTTTTTGTCTCCAAAAATATAACAGGATCAAAAAATATATAGTTGAATGTAGATAAATATGTCAGTACAATTCACATGCTTTTGCTTTTTGCAGTGCTTCACTGGGGGAGAATGAATGGATACAAATTGCAGTTGGTAATTCACCTGACTCACATGGATATGCTCAGGTGTACATTCCCTTTTTGTGTCCTGAGGATGGTAAAAGTTTTAAGAAATCCTAGTTTAGGCAATTAATTGCATAGACTTGGAAATGCTCAGATGATCTATTTTCAATCCTACCTTAATGTACTTAATTTAAATTTGTTAAAGTCACCAGTGTCTAATAAATGGGGGCAAGAAAACACTTTCCAAGCTCTCAAATTCTAAACACAAAAAGCTGATTAATAGCCCAGGCAACAGGTAGATTCTGAAGATGCCACTTTCAACAGGATTTACTGGAGATCCATGGGGCAGTGTGTATTTGTGATACAAGTTTTATGCCTCTCATCTCCCAAAACTCTTACTTTTCTTAGGTATAACAAACTGCCTAAGAAGAAACTGTAGAAGAAAGTTATTATTACATTTGATTATTGGCCTTCCTTAATAAATCATCAAGACTTTTACTTAATTTCATGACATCATAATCCCAGCACTCAGGGCATCTCTCATCATCTTGAGTCTTTTCCACATTTATAGGTGTGAATTCCGAGTGCATTCAAGTTCACATCTGCTCCAAACTCTTCCAGTCTACCCTTTGGAACTCCCTATGTGTTATATTAGCAAGGTCTATGTTCTTAATTTCTTTTCTGAATGTTTACTTTAAAACTCTAACTAATCTTGGCTGTATTTTGGAGGACACTAATTTGCTGTTGGCTCTACCAAGTGGGGTGAGTTTTCTTTCACATCCCCAAATGTACAAGATTGGAGGTGTCATCCTTGTTGTTGAAAGCTATTTACATGTTAAGTAGCTTCTCTACCACCTTCACAAACTCCCATCAATCTGAGTTGATGCAAGTGAATTACAGTGCCCCCTTCCTCATCTTGGCTGAATTTATCTAGTATTGCCTCTTAGGTATCCATTTCGTTAAATGATGTCTCACGGATGATTCTGAAACACTGCTTGTCTTTCCACCACTCTTCTACCTTTTTTGTTGGTTGTTTCAATGTCCATATTGGTAATCCCTCATAATATTTGAGAAGCCTTCGTCTCCTTAGTTGTAGTGATCTTTTCTCTTGATCATCCAGTCCATGGTCCTACCTTGGCACTGTCCTTTCCAATGACTATACCACCTGGCAATCAATGTCTTCATTTCAAGCATTCCAGCTCTTGTTTGCAGCATCCTATCTTCCCAGCCTTGATCTCCTACTTCTGCTCCAACAGTACTTCACCCTCCTCCTTCCTGGGATCCCCAACCCATTAACTGTACACATTTTCACAGCAGACCTCCTCTCACGTCCTAGATCCCATTCTCCCAGGTTAGATGACATGAGGCCTCCCTGTAACTATTCAGTCTTTGCCTTGCACTGCCTTCTGCTCCTTTGCCTCTCTCCCCCTCATTCTCTCCTGGGCACAACCTCCACTTGGTTAAGCCTACTGTATGCCTATCCTGTGCCTGCATTGCCTGGATCATGGCATTTGCTTAAAATTTATGACCACACAGTTAAGTGGGCCCTTATACTATACAGCAATCATGGTGTATTTCTGTTATCATTTTGTTCTCCCTCTCCCTAGGACGATTATCTCACATCTCCCCTCTCCTCAAATCTGTGGCATACCCTTCCCCTCCTCAGTCTCAGTCTGTAATCTGTATGCTTATTTCATTAAAAACAAAACAAAGAGCAATCAGAAGTGAATTTCCTGGGGCACCTGGGTGGCTCAATCAGTTAAGGGTCCAACTCTTGATCTCAGCTCAGGTCATGATCTCACAGTTCAGGAGATCTAGCCCTGTGTAAGGCTCTGAGCTGATGGTGCAGGGCCTACCTGGGATTTTCTCTTTCCTTTTCTCTCTCTCTCTCTGCTCCTCCCTCACTCATGTGCAAGCAT
Source organism: Suricata suricatta (assembly GCF_006229205.1). Taxonomy (NCBI): domain Eukaryota; kingdom Metazoa; phylum Chordata; class Mammalia; order Carnivora; family Herpestidae; genus Suricata; species Suricata suricatta. The sequence goes on along the minus strand of NC_043709.1, from coordinate 43,379,793 downwards.
GTTCTCTCTCTCTCTCTCTCTCTCTCTCTCTCTCTCTCTCTCAAAACAAATGAACTTAAAAAAAAAGATGTGAATTTCCTTCTTCAGTCCTCTGCATCTACGCCCAAATACCTAGCCTTCCCTCCTGGTATGATAAACTTTTCTGTGAACCTATATGAGGCCAGCTCTTCCACAAAGGGTCTTCATCCCATACCCTGTAATTGCTTTTAAGACTTTGCTCTTAAAATTACCTTCTTGATTTTCCATCATCAGATTCTCATCCCTCTTAACTAGATTATCTTTAGACAAACAGGTTTCAGTATACCCTGTCCTAGGCTAGCAAGCAAGCAAGCAAGCGAACAAATATTATTCCCTGACACTGATTTCCTCTAGGTATGATCTCTCTGTTACTTTATAGTAAGACTTTAAGAGTATTTGCCAGTCTCCAATTTTCACCTCTGCTTGTCCTTTGAGTCTGCTTTAATTAGACTTTGGATGCCACCAGTAACTCTATGGTTTCTATTTAATGGTCAGTTGAGGGACTTCATTTTACTTGACCTCTCAGTAGCATTTGACTGGGCTGGTCTCTCACTCATTCAAAAATTTCTTTTCTAGGTTTATGGAATGGTACAGTAACTTCTTCCTACTTCACTGGCTATTTCTCATAACCTTTCATAGATTCTAATTTTTTCAATGTCTGGATATTTACTATTCCAAGAATGGAATCCTTGCTCTCTCTTTTTTCTCTGTTGGGTGTCTCCCTATTAATTGTATTCAGTCCATGGCTTTGGGGACTTATGTTTGTTGTTGACTCACACATTTATATCTTCACCTCTAGCATTCTGTGAGTTCCATCTTATTGACATTTCAGATGCCAAATAGGCAAATGTAAACACCCAAACACAGAAGTCTTGTTTTCCTTGCTGAACTTGCTCCTTCTTCCATCGTTATTTTGTTAAAATCAGGGCCAGGGTGTTTAGGTAACACATCAAACAGTTGGCTTTGGATCTTCTTTCTTGTACATCCTTTCAGCAAGTCCTATAGACTTCTGCCTTCAAAGTATATCCTCTATTTTCCCAGTTCTCACTAACTCCACGGCTGCACTCTATTCCATATCACTATCTTCTTCCTCCTGGGTTATTGAAACAGCATTCAGATTATTCTCTTACAACTTTCTTGCAACTTTTCCTGTTGCCCAATTCTACTGTTCAAACAACAACCAAGAGTGAATTTTTAAGAATAAACTGCATTACATCAGTCTCCCCTGTGTTGCTTCCCATCAAATGTAGAACAAGTTCTTACATGGAAGACCCTCCATGATCTGCCCTCTGGTTACCTTTCTGACAGAATCCACCCATGCCTTTGTGCTCACCCCTCTCTAGTAGTATGATTTAAATTATTTTTTAATGTTTATTTTTAAAAAAAATTAATGTTTTATTTATTTATTTTTTGATAGAGAGACAAAGGGGCAGAGAGAGAGAGGGAGACACAGAATCAGAAGCAGGCTCCAGGCTCTGAGCTGTCAGCACAGAGCCCGATGCGGGACTCAAACTCACGAACCATGAGATCATGACCTGAGCCGAAGTCAAAGGCTTTAACCGACTGAGCCACCCAGGTGCCCGCCCCAATTTATTTATTTTTGAGAGGGAGAGAGACAGAGTGTGAGCAGGCGAAGGGCAGAGAGAGAGGGAGACACAGACTCTGAAGCAGGCTCCAGACTCTGCACTGTTAGCACAGAACCTGATGTGGAGCTCAAACTCATGAACTGTGAAATTATGACCTGAGCTGAAGTTGGACGCTTAATCAACTGAGCCACCTTAATAATATGATATATGAGCCATTCCTAATAATATGATTTTATATGGTTACTTGAATATGCCACTCTCATTTCCCCCTCAGAAACTTCAAATTATTGTTCCCTCAGTCTGAAATGCTTTGCACTAGAGGCATATTTTGGGAATATGTTCACATGCCGTCTTCTATAGAGATACAGAGAGACATTCTCTGATGATATTACCAAAAGTAACTACTCATTAGAGACCTCATATCCTTGTTCTTTTTCATTTTTCTTTTTAACACTTGTATGGCATGTTAAATATTTTGGCATTTATATAGCAATGTCTCAGTTGGAAGTTTCATGAAGTTTCATGAAGGCAGAAATTTACCTTTTAATTATATATAGTTTTTCAGTGACTGACAAATAGCAGATGCTTAATAAATATTTCTTTAATAAACAAATTGTCAAATATCGATGTTTTGTTCTAAATCATCCCAGGTTCTCTATTTTTCTTCTTTTTGAAGATATCGACATCTTTTCAATTATTTTAAGTCAGCAGAACCCAATTAAAAATGTTAAAATCTTATGTGGAGCCCTAACATAGATAAAAATGTAAGCAGAGCTTGTCTTATTATTGGGGATGGGAGATTAATAGGGTATCGCTCACTCTGCCGTTTCTTTAGGATGTGCCAATTGAAGCATTATATACTTAATGTATGTGATAGAAACATTTTTATTAGTCTAAGCTTGAGATGTTTCCAAAGTAACAAAAAATTAAACTCCAAGTAACACTGGAAGGCCAGTGTTAGAAAAATCGTCTCAGGATAGTTTAGGAGAATTTCCTTAATCTATAGATTATGAAATTGAATTTTCAAGAGAAGAATATCCAATTCTTAATAGGGAAACCATGCAATGGAGTCTGCTCCCAGTTTCTGGAATAATCTGATGTGAAATTTGATAATTTTTTGTTTACTTAACAAACTACTGTGTGCTGCTTAATAAAGTGCAGGAAATAAGGATGACTTATTTATTATATTATGCACATGAGAACAAATTTCAATGTCATGACTTATATTTTCCACCAAGAAACAGTTATTTTTATCATGAAAAATGCATAGTTCTTTGCAAAAGTGAAAATACACATGCAGAAAGTTCAAATTAAACATAATTTGTACTTGAGACATATAAGCTGCAAAAATATAGCTCCCTTTTACCCAGTTTTAGATAACTCCTGTACAAGTTTAATTAAAATTATTCTTTTCTTCTTTATTAAAGTGTAGTCATTCTTATGACTTTAGAAAACAGACTACTTTTTTATAAAAAAGAGTAAACTTTCAATGATAAATGAGTGACAGATTTCTAGGTTTTTTATTGCCTCTGTATCTCAATTGTCTGTGGTCTATTTTAAAATGTAGATGAATAGGCTATCAAGGGAGAAAATGGAGTGCAATGATTTCAGTTTTAATTTCCCACTCTGCCACTAATTCTCTGTTTAATCTTGGGCAAAAGTCTCTCTGGACCTCAGTTTCTTAATCTAATAAATGGGGATCTTACTACTTGTCATTTTCATTTTGTCTAGGATATTGGCTGATAAGTATCAAGCCTTTTGAGTCCATCTTAATTGGTGAATATAGATTAGATATCTATGGAAGTGTGCTAAATTCCTCTGTCCAATTAAGCAAGTGTCTTCTAATGTATTAGTAAAACGAATCATTTTCAACAGTGAAAATTCACTTATAGCACACTGCGGCAGAAAGTATTTTGTAAAACATTCAAGTTTATTAATATAAACATCATTTTCTGGTTTTTGAGAATTTTCCATCGCACTGTAAATGTAGAAAAGTAGGCATTAGTATTAACTGCTATTGGTATGAGTAATTCTTTTGCTCAAAAGAGAGCTATACCTTAGACTACACATACATTTATTTGACACGGAGCTGTAAGCAGAATCAGATTTCATATGCTGACAAATAAAAACTCTCAGGGTTAACTTGTTTGTTATGCACCTAGAGAGCTTTCATTTAACACGTATTGCAAATTCTCAGACCTTGGGAGAGTGAGGACTTCACACAAATACTGTCAGAAATGTCTTTCAAGATATTACCCTTTATTTGTGAGTAACTTAAGTAAATCACATGCCTAGCTTATAGAGACCATTTTAAGTAAGCCATATTAGTACTGAATTATAGATTGCATATATTTTGTTAATACACATATTTGATTTCACTTTATATAGTATCCTATTCAGATTTGAAAAAAAATTGTCTTAATTAGGGAGGCTATGCTAACTGAAATACTTTGCATGGTGAATAATGCTCTATTACATCATCTTTGCTTGAAGAAAGTAATTTTCAACTATAAAGGGACTATATTAATGGACTAAAATAGTTTATCTCTTGAATTATTATATTTCCTATATAGTTAAGGTATTCTGAGAATACTTAGGCAATTTTTTAAGATAAAATACTTTGGGATCCTACTCAACCATTATCTTCCCTTTTAAAATATGCAAAGCACTGTCTTCTTAAAATTTTAATTCTTGTATAGTTAACATATAGTGTTATATTAATTTCAAGTGCACAATATAGTGATTTAGCAATTCCATACATTACCCAGTGCCATTTGTAATACGTGTACTCTTTCTCTTTTAAATGTTTACTTATTTATTTTGAGAGACAGAAAGTGTGAGCAGGGGAGGGGCAGGGAGAGAGCGAGAGAAAGAGAATCCCAAGCAGGCTCCATGCAATCAGCACAGAGCCCAACATGGGGCTCAGTCTCATGAACTGGGAGCCTGTGATCTCAACTGAAATCAAGAGTCAGGGCTTAGCCAACTGAGCCACCCAGGTGCCTCTGTAGTGCATATACGCTTAGTCTCCTTTACTTCTTACACCCATCCTTCCACTCACCTTCCCTCTGGTAATCATTAGTTTGTTCTCTGTAGTTACGAGACTGTTTCTTGGTTTGTCTATTTTTTCCTTCCTTTGTTTTGATTCTTAAATTCCATATATGCGTGAAATCAAATGGCATTTGTCTTTCTCTGACTTACTTCATTTGGCTGTATACTCTGCAGATCCATTTATGTTGTTGCAAGTGGCACGATTTCAGTCTTTTTTATGGCTGAGTAATATTTCTCTCTCTCTGTGTGTGTGTGTGTGTGTGTGTGTGTGTGTGTGTGACATTTAAAAAAATGTTTATTTATTTATTTTGAGAGAGAGAGATAAAAAGAGAGAGAGCAAACACAAGCAGGGGAGGCCAGAGAGAGGAGAGAGAGTCCCAAGCAGGTTCTGTGCTCTAAGAGCAGAGCCTGATGTGGGACTTGATCTCTCAAACCTGTGAGATCATGACCTGACCTGAAATCAAGAGTCGGATGCTTAACCAAATGAGCCACCCAGGCACCCCTCTCACATCTTTTTTATCCATTCATCTATCGATGGACACTTGGGCTGCTTCCACAATTTGTGTACTATAATTAATGCTTCGATAAATGTAAGAGTGCATATATCTTGGGGCACCTGGGTGGCTAAGTTGTTTGAGCGTATGACTCATGATTTAGGTTCAGGTCATGATCTCATGGCTATGAGATTGAGTCCCATGCCGGGCTCTGCACTGTCAGCATGAAGCCTGCTTGGGATTTTCTCTTTCTCTCTCTTTCCCTCTCTGCCTCTCCTCAGCTCATACTTTCTATCCCTCTTAAAATAAATAAACATTAAAAAATAGTGCATATGTCTTTCCGAATTAGTATTTTCATATTCTTTCGGTAAATATCCAGAATTACTGGATCATATGGTCGTTCTAGTTTTAATTTTTTTGTGAACCTCCATACTGTTTTCCATTGTGGCTATACCAGTTTGCATTCTCACCAACAGTGCACAAAGTTCCTTTTTCTCCACACCCTTGCCAACACTTGTTTCTTGTGTTTTTGATTTTGACCATTTTGACAGAGGTGAGGTGATATCTCATTGTGGTTTTGATTTGCATTTCTCTGATGATCAGCAATGTTGACCACCTTTTCAAATATTTGTTGGCCATTCTCCTTCTTTGGAGAAATGACTATTCACATCTTCTGCCTATTTTTAAATTGGATTTCTTGTTTTTATTGGCAGTTGAGTTGTAGAAGTTCTTTATATACTATATTTTTGGATGCTAACCTTTATCGAATATGTCATTTGCAAATATTTTCTCCCATTCAGTACATTGTGTTTCAGTTTTGTTGTTTGTTTGTTTGGCTGTGCAGGTTCTTATTTTGCTTTCATGTTTTGCAACAGTGTTTTTATCCCCCTTACCTCAGGAGACATATCTAGACAAATGTTGCTATGACCAATGCCAGAGAAATTACTGCCTGTGCTCCCTCTTCGGATTTTTATGGTTTCTGCTCTCCTATTTGGGCCCTGGATCTGTTTTTAGTTTATTTTTGTATACGATTTAAGATAGTGGTCCAATTTCATCCTTTTGTGTTTAGCTGTCCAGTTTTCCCAGTACCATTTGTCTAAGAGACTTTTTCCCCCCATTGCACATTCTTGCCTTCTTTGTCAAAGGGTCTATTGCTGGGCTCTCTGTTCTGTTCCACTGATCTACATGTCTGTTTCTGTGCCAATACCATACTGTTTGGATTACCACAACTTTGCAGTCTATCTTGAAATCTAGAATTGTAATGCATCCAGTTTTACTCTTTTTCAAGATTGCTTTGGCTATTCAGGATCTTTTGTGGTCCCATACAAATTTGAGGATCATTTGTTTTAGCTTTGTGAAAAATGCTGTTGGTAGTTTAGTAAGGATTGCATTAAATCTGTAGATTTCTTTGGGTAGTATGGACATTTTAACAGTATTCATTCCTCCAATCTATAAGCATGAAATATCTTTCCATTTTTTTGGTGTTATCTTTAATTTCCTCCATCAGTGTTTTATAGTTTTCAAAGTATAGATCTTTCACCTCCTTGGTTAAGTTTTTTCTTTGTTATTTTATTATTTTTGATGCAATTGTAAATGGGATTATTTTCTTAGCTTCTTTCTGCTATATCACTAGTGGTGTATAGAAATGCAATGGATTTCTGTACATTAATTTGGTATTTTGTGATCTTACTGATTTCATTTATCAGTTTTAGGAGTTTTTTTGGTGGAGTCCATAAGATTTCTATATATAATATCATGTCATCCACAAATAGTCAAAGTTTTATTTCTTCCTTACAAATTTTGATGTCTTTTATTTCTTTTTCTTATCAGAGTGCTGGGGCCAGGACTTCAAGCACTCTGTTGAATAAAAGTGGTGAGTGTGGACATCATTGTCTTGTTCTTGGCCTTGGGGAAAGAAAAAGCTCTGTTTTCCCCATTGAGTATGATGTTATCAGTGGATTTTTCCTATATGGTTTTTTACTGAGAGATCTTCCTTCTTAACCTATTTTGTTGAGGACTTTTATCATGAATGGATGTTGTACTTTGTCAAGTGCTTTCTCTGCAATTTTTGAAATGATCATATGGTTTTCTTTCTCTTGTTGATGTGATGTATCATGATTGATTTGCAAATATTGAACCATTCTTGCACCCCAGGAATAAACCCCATTTGATCATGGTGAATGATATTTTTAATGTATTGTTAGATTTGGTCTGCTTATATTATGTTCAGGATTTTTGCATCTATGTTCATTAGAGATATTGGCCTGAAGTTCTCTTTTTATTTAGTGTCTTTATATGGTTTTCATATCAGGATAATGCTGGCCTCCCAGAATGAATTTGGAAGCTTTGTTTCCTTTTCTATTTTTTTGGAATAGTTTGAGGAGAATAGATATTAACTCTCCTTTCAATGCTTAGGAGAATTCTCCTATGAAGCCATATAGTCCCAGACTTTTGTTTGTTGGGAGTGTTTTGATGATTACTGATTCAATTTCATTGCTGGTAATAGGTCTGTTCAAATTTTCTATTTCTTCCTGATTTAGTCTTGGGAGATAAGCTGTTTCTAGGAATTTATCCATTTTTTTTCTAGGTTGTCCAATTTGTTGACATATAATTTTTTATAGTATTCTCTTATAGTCCTCTGTATTTCTGTGGTATTGGTTGTTATTTCTCCTCTTTCATTTCTGATTTTGTCTGAGTTCTCTCTCTTTCTGTTTTTGATGAGTTTAGCTAAAAGTTTATCAATTTTGTTGATCTTGTCTAAGAACTGACTCATGGTTTCATTGATCTGTTCTATTATTTTTAAGTTTCTACTTTGTTTACTTTCACTCTAACTTTATTATTTCCTTCCTTCTACTGTTTTTCAGTTTTGTGTGTTCTTCTTTTTCTAGCTCTTTTAAGTGTAAGGGAAGGTTGTTTGAGATTTTTCTTGCTTTTTGAGATAGGCCTGTATTGTGTAAACTTCTCTCTTAGAGCAACTTTTGCTGCATCCCAAAGAGTTAGGATCATAGTGTTTTCATTTTCATTTGTTTCCATGTAATTTTTGATTTCCTCTTTCATTTCTTGGTTGACCCATTCACTGTGTAGTAGCATGTTTTTTTAACCTCCATGTATTTGTGTTCCTTCCAGATATTTTTTTGGTGGTTGATTTCTAGTTTCATAGCATTGTAGTTTGAAAAGATGCAGGGTATGACTTCAATCTTTTTGAATTTGTTGAGATTTGATTTGTGGCCTAACATATGATCTGTTCTGTAGAGCGTTCCATGTGCACTTAAAAATAATGTGTATTCTGCTCTTTTAGGATGGAACTTTTTGAATAGATCTGTTAAATACATTTGATCAATGTGTCATTCAAAGCCACTGTTTTCTTATTGATTTTTGTTTGGATGATGTATCCATTTACGTAAATGGGATGTTAAGGCCCCCAACTATTTTTGTATTACTAATGACTACTTCCTTTATCTTTGCTATTAGCGGCATTATGTATTTTGATGCTAATACATGCTAAATACATGTTGGGTGCATAAATATTTATCGTTGTTTTATCTTTTTGTTTGATTGTCCCCTTTATAATTTCATAATGCCTTTCTTTGTCTTTTATTACAGTCATTTTTTCTTTCTTTTTTTAGTGTTGAATTTTTATTTAAATTCCAGTTAGTTAATATACAGTGTAATATTTGTTTCAGGTATAGGAGTTAGTGATTCATCGCTTATGTACTACACCAAGTGCTCATCACAACCAGTGCCCTCCTTAATGCCCTTTACCCATTTAACTTATCCCTGTGCTGGCCTCCTATCCAGCAACCTTCAGTTTGTTCTTTATAGTCTGTTTTATGGTTTACCTCTCTGTTTTCCCCCACTAGTTTCATTTGTTTTGTTTCTTAAGTTATACATATCTGTGAAATCATATGGTATTTGTCTTTCTCTGGCTGATTTTGCTCATCATGATAGTCTTTAGTTCCATTCATGTCATTGCAAATGGCAAATTTTCATTCTTTTTTTATGGCTGAGTAATATTCCATTATATACACATAGCACATCTTCTTTATCCATTCATCAGTCACAGGGATACATGCACCCAAACATGTAATTACGGCAGCATTATCAACAGTAGCCAAATTTTGGAAAGTCTCTATTTTAAAGTCTATTTTATTCAATATAAGTATTGCCATCTCAGCTTTCTTTGCACTTCCATTTGCATGAAATGCTTTTTTATCCTTTCACTTTCAATCTGCATGTGTTTTTAGGGCTTAAATGGGTTTCCTCAGGTAGCATGGAGATGGGTGTTACATTTTTATCTATTTTTCCACTTCTAATCCAAGTATTTATTGGTAAGTATGTATTTGTTGCTATTTGTCACTTATTTTACAGTCATTTTTGTAGTTTTTGTAGTTCTCTGATCCTTCGTTTGCTCTCTTCTCTCATACTTTGCTAGCTTTCTTCAGTGATATACTTAGATTCCTTTCTGTTTATTTTTTGCATATTTATTACTCATTTTTTATTTGAGGTTACCATCAGATTTGTATATAACAGCTTATGCATATAGCAATCTATTTTAAGTTGATGTTACTTAAATTTGAACTCATTCTTTACTCCTCTGCCTCTCACATTCTAGGTATATGGTATTATATACCTAGACTTTAGTTTACATACTTTAATTTTGTAAATCCCTTGACTGATTTTTTCAGATATACTCATTTTACTGCTTTTGTGCTTCTTACTTTTCTTTACTGCTACTGATGGTCTTTCCTTTTTAGTCAGAGTCCCCTTTACCTGTAGGGTGGGTTTAGTGGTCGTGGATTCCCTTAACTGTTATTTGTCTGGGAAACTCTTTATCTTTCCTTTTATTCTGAACGATGGCCATGCTGGATGGAGTGTTCTTGGCTGGAGGCTTTTTTTCCCCCAGCACTTTGAATATATCATGCCATACCCTTCTGGCCTGCAAAGTTTCTGCTGAAAAATCTGCTCACAGTCTTATGGGGTTTCCCTTGTATATATCTGTATTTTTACTCCTGCTGCTTTGAACATCCTCTCTGTATCAATACTTTTTTTTTTTTTTTTCGATTTTAACTACTATCTGTCTTGGTGTAGATCTCCTTGGGATGATTTTGTTGGAGACTCTCTGCATATCCTGGTCCTAGATTTCTGGTTTCTTTTCCAGATTTGGGAAGTTTTCATTTTCTTCAAATACATTTTCTGCACCCTTTTCTCTTTCTGGGATCCCTATATACAAATATTATCATACTTGATGGTATTACTGGGCTCCCTCAGTCTCTTTTCAACTTTTTTTTCTCTTTCCTGTTCTGCTTGATTGCTTTCCATGACTCTGTCCTCTAGGTTGCTGATCCATTTTTTGCTTCCTCTGGTCTACTATTTATTCCATCTAGTGTATCTTTAATTTCAGTTATTGAGTTCTTTATCTCTGTTTGTTTTCTTTATGCTTTTTATCTCTTTGTGCAAATTCTCACTGAGGCACTCACTCTTAACTCCCATGAAGATTTTTACAACAATCACTTTGAATTCTCTATCAGGCATGTTATTTATCACTGTTTCATTTAGGTCTCTTGCTGTGATTTTGTCCTGACATATTCCCCTGTCTCCTCATTTTGACTAGCTCTCTGTGTGTATTTCTATTGTGTTGTGTGCACTGTACTGTGGTGGCTGAGCTACTATTGCCTTCAGTCCAGTCTGCAATGGATCTCTTTGTCTGCTGTGGGCAGGGTTTGGCCCCTGTGCTGTTAGTGGGCCAGTCTGGGGCTGGTTTGGGCTCAGTTGAGTCAGACCAGACATTTCCCAGAGATGCAGTAATGCTGAAATTCAGGAAAACACAAGGGCAGGGTGCATAGAGTTAGCAAGGTTTGAGTTGGTGGGAGGGGGACCCACAGCTGCTGGGAATAGAGGTAAGCCAGGTTGGAGGGAGTGCGGTCTGGTGTTAGCAAGATTTATTTGTCTTGTAATGGGTCCTAGAGCTGAAACCTTGCTTGGAGGTATGTGTTTTGAGATTTGTAAAAAATCTTACTCCTATATACCCCATAATTTTTTCAAACTTCTATACTGTATCTCCACAGAGCTTTTTGTGGTGCTGTCTCTGTAAGTGTGGGATTCAGTTTCCTCTCACTCTTCCACCTCTCCTAGGAGCCTGCTGAGTTTTACAGTTCCAGGTTGTAAGCCTCACTAATTTTGAGATCTCATAAAATTTGTCCTTTCTGGTTTTCAAAGCCAAATGTTAAAGTGATTTGTCTTTCCCATGCAGGTTCCTCATGCTTGGGTGCCTGGTATGAGGGTCTATTTTTTTTCCCCTTTTGACGTCTGCAATGTCCCTCCCTCCTGCAGACAGTTGCAGGTCTGTTTAGCTCACAGGCATCTTTGCCCTCCCTACCCTCTTCAGTGTGGCGTCTTCTCTACATGTAGCTTTGGAGAGTCTATTTTGCCAGTCTTTGCGTCATTTTCCAGGTTATTTACACTGATGTGGCTGTTATCTAGTTGGATCTGTGAAAAGAGTAGGGTCCTCCTACTCTACCATCCAGCCCAGAAGTCTTTATGTATAACACTATTATTCAACTTGACTTTGTAAATGACTTATATGTACTAGGAGAATATGTAACAATCAGAGAATAAATTTTAGCCTTTTAAATTCTAAATGATATTATTTTGAAGTGATTTTTAACTGTTGCAGGGGGTTTATCTTAGGACAGACAACCTTGACAGTTATCATTTTTTCAGTGTCTCACTGGGAAATTAATACATCACTAATACTAATGACAGCAACAAGGCATTTGCTAGACACTTTACACCCATAATTTCATTGAATTCTTGTAATCCTTATGTGATAAGTGACTATTATCCTCATTTTACAGAAGAGAAAACAGTCCTGAAGAGGTTTAGTGGCTGGACAGATATATTTGAGGGGTGCCTGGTTGGCTTAGTCAGTTAAGCATCTGACTTCAGCTCAGGTCATGATATCGTGGTCTGTGGGTTTGAGTCCCGTATCTGGCTCTGTGCTGACTGCTCAGAGCATGGAACCTGTTTTGGATTCTGTGTCTCCCCCTCTCTTTCTGTCCTGACCCTGCTCATGCTCTATCTCTCTTGGTCTAAAAAAAAAAAAAAAAACCATAAAAAATAATTAAAAAAAAAGAAAGATATATTTGGTCTTCATCCCAGTTTCTGGCATAGTGCTCCTAAAACCCTTAGAATTTCCTAAGTGATGAGAATGATAAAAGTCTTTTATTATTTTAATGAAGTGACTTTTGAATTGCACCTAAGGATGATTGTCAGGAGATTTAACTACATGGTTAGAGAGTTGGAGCACTCAGTTCTAACCTTCGTGAGAAGGGAGGGACTGGAAGTTGAATCAGTCTTGGCTATGTAAAAATGCCTCCATAAAAATCCTAAAGGACAGGGTTTGGAGAGTTGCTGGGTTGCTGAACACATGGATATTTGGGGAACGTGATCAGCTGAGAGAAAACATGTAATCTCTATTCCCTTTGTCCATATTTTGCCTTATGCATCTCTTCCATCTAGATGTACCTGAGTTATATCATTTTATAATAAACCAGTAATCTACTAGGTAAAATGTTTTTCTGAGTTCTTTTTATTTTTTAAAATACTTTATTTTTTAAATAATTTCTACACCCAATGTGATATTTGAACTCACAACCCTGAGATCAAGAGTCACATATTCTACCACTGAGCCAGCTAGAACACCCCAGTTTCTCTGAGTTCTGTGAGCCACTCTAGCAATTTAAGTGAACCTGGAGGAGGGGGACACCAGAACCGAGCTAGTTGGTCAGAAGTCCAGTTAACAACCTGGACTTATGATTGGCATTCTGAATTGGAGGGGGTCATTGGAACCTCCAATGTTTGTAGTATATACAGTCAGTCAGGAGCACAGTTGAAAACTTGGACTTGCAACTGGAATCTGAGGAGAGGGTCGCAGTCTTGTAGAACTGAATCCTTAACCTGTGGAATCTTATGTTATCTCCAAATAGATAGTGTCATAATTAAGTTGAATTGTAGGATGCCTGGCTGGTATCCCAGAGAATAGCTTTTTGGTGTGGGGAACCCCAGCCTCCATTGGAATTGATACCAGAACCTATTTATTCATGTTCAAAGCAAGTGTAAAAGTAGGTTTGTACCCAGGCAGTGTATTTCAGGGCTTGCTTTTTGACCACTGCACAAAGAAGTTTCCTTTATACTAGAAAATAACAATGTAAGTATGAGAAATATGATCAAGTTCACATTAACAGCAGATATTATAAAATATATAGGTATATCATGAATAAGAGATTTTTGGTCAGTGTCATTTAAAAATGGACTTGAACTATTTTGCATATCACCTTAAAATAAGCTTAACAAAAGGCTCCTAAAATTTAGTTGGAGGAATAGAAATAGATTAGAAAGAATGGACCATGAACATTTGGAAAGAGCATAGTAATGACTGGGGGCTGGAGGGTGCTTGCCTTTCCAGACTTGAGTGATAAGTGGAATTGTTGACCTGGGATGGGTAACACTTTTTCTGGTTCAGTATTTTGGTTAAAATGGTTATATTTACTTATTTTCTTTATTGAATTCTATTATACTTACCTTTTACTGAGATTTTCCTATTGTTTCCTGAATAAATCTGTATTAGTTTACTCAGGCTACTGTAACAAAATACCACTGATTGGGTAGCTGAAACAACGAAATTTTCTTGTTCACAGTCTGAAAGCTAGATGTTCAAGATCAGGGTGTAATAGGCAAGTCTGGTTCCTTTGGAGGGCTATGAGGGATAATCTGTTTATGCCTCTCTTATAGCTTCCAGTGATTTTCTGGCAGTCTTTGGTATTCCTTGGCTTGGAGAAGAATCACCCTGATATCTGCCTTCATCTTCACATTGACATTTTCCACCTGTGTGTGTCTTCCTTCTGCATGAGTCTGTCTCTTTGCACAAATTTCCTGTTTTTTTCTAAGAACACCAGTTGTAGTAGATTAGGGCTGCCCTAATAATTTCATCTTAAATTTATCATCTGTCAAGAGCTTGTTTCCAAATAAGATACATTCATAGGTACTGAGGATTAGGACTTCAGCCTCTCTTTAAGGGATACAATTCAACCCATAACAATATCTCATTCTAGTTTTGTAGTGCTATGTTTCATATGAAATGTCCCATTGGCTAATTTTTAGCAGGACACACCTTTTCATTCTTTACTTCCTAAAGCAAAGGGTGATTAATTCACACCTCACTTTGCCTTGGAGCTGAGAAGAGTTGTAGACTGATGAATGGTTCCTTTCTAACATCCCTCTGCTCTATCCAGACTCATTATTTAGCCAGGTATCACCTTCCCACTGCATTGTTATGGTATAAGGTCATATACTCAGTTCAGTTAAGTTCAGAAAAAGTCAGTGCTTATAATGGGGGAAAAAAGGTGTGTAGTATATAATCACCCCAAACACACACATGTGTCATTTCCTAGATATGTGGCCATGGACAAGTTAGTTATCCTGTCAGTCCCTGTTTTGTTTTCTGCAAAATAAGGATAACAGTAGTATCTACCTGTAAAGCATGTAGACCAGTGCCTCATGTATAGTAATTTCTCAGTTTATAGTAGGTATTCATTTTGATTAGCTATGATAAATTTTTCAAGGAGATTCTAATGAGGGGGACAGGTTCAGGTACAAATATTTGAAATACAATCTTAAGGATTACTTATAGAATGCCCAGTATGTTTAAGGCACGTGCCTAGGGGCTTTGGGGAATTACTTTATTTAGGCCATTAAGTACCTCTAGTTCTTTTTACAGAAGAAAAATGAGACTAAGAGAACAACTTATGGATATGTATAGTAGAATATCATCCCAGGACACTGTAATAACTGTGTTTTTTGGTAGGT
The DNA here is from genome assembly GCF_006229205.1 of Suricata suricatta. Lineage (NCBI taxonomy): Eukaryota > Metazoa > Chordata > Mammalia > Carnivora > Herpestidae > Suricata > Suricata suricatta. The sequence goes on along the minus strand of NC_043709.1, from coordinate 43,364,783 downwards.
ATAGAAGAAGGTCATGGAAAGCCTCATGGCAAAAATAATGTTAAATATTTTTAATCTATTAACTTATAAAATATTGTATAAAACTTGGTTATTTTTGTTCATTTAAATTGACCTTTACTTAGATCACTACTCTAGTTTCTATGTTTGAGATGACTCCACTTTCTTCAATGATTCTCTTCCATGATTTGATTTAGTTCTGTAGTTGTACATTGGTAACTGTTCTCTACTACTTGGTTAATTCCTAATTCTACTTTTCCCCAAAGTCATCATATATTAATCATGTCTCATCAAAGTCTTCTGTTATTTTTCTTTTTGTCTATCTAGACCTTTTTTTCAATTACATGTACCACAGAAAGGAAAATTAAAACCAAACCAACCAATCAACCAACCAAACAAACAAACAAAAAACTGCTTAGCTTTTTATGTAGATTGATTTAAAGCTTCACACGAGTCCTTTATGATGTTTTTAAAAAGGTGAATGCTTGGTCAGTATAAAGGAAAACATAACATTTCATGAGGATTATCAAGCAAGTTGGGAGTCTTATGTACATGGATGGAACTGTTACTGAGGATAAGATTCTGGGGTATAAATATCAAAGATGGTCAGTGTCCTTATCTTTAATTCATATCACTATTACTTTTATACTAACCTTTGCTTTGTAGGACTTGCCAACTGAAACAGTTCCTTCTCTGTCTCATTAACTCCTCTCAATATTCAAACATTTCTTTGCTCACTGGCCCATAGGATTTTACTTCTCTCCTGCTTAAAAAAAAAAATAAAGAAGATTAAGTAAGTAACTTGGCTGCTTTACTAGAAAGCATTCAGGGATGCAGGAGTCTGAAGGCTTCTCTATAAAATAATGTGTTACATTATTTCAAATATTGTGTTTACAGAGCTCATACTGCTAAGGATTAAAGAATGTGCCATGACAAGTCTGATCCTGAGTAGGATTGCCTTCCCCAAAATAGAACAGTTGCATTCAAGTAGAACTTTTGATTTATAAGAATTAGAGCTTCCCAGAGCATTGTATAGTGCTCTATATAATGTCAACAGATCATTGTTTCCACTAAGATTGCCAGTAGAAGTCTGGCAAAGATTTCAGCTTATAGTATCACTGCTTCTGAGCAGGGGCCAGGAAATTTAAACTTTATGTAAGAGGCACACAACCTTTAGAGGAAATCAGGTTTTTACTGTGTAAAATATCAAAGAGATGGTCAGTGTTCCTGTCTTTAACTCATATTACTATTACCTTTGCAAGAACATTTGCTTTTTAGGGTAAGCGTTGTCTTCATAAGAGATAAGTAGAAGCACACCTGAATGTTTTTGGTGAGGGTAAATTTTTCTCTCTCTTAAAAGACTTAAAAATATCTGCTTCTATTAAGTACTATTGAAATATATTTTGCTCTTTTAAAAAATGTTAAAGCTCTGTCTCCCCATTCTTTTTTTATGAGATACATATTTATTGCCTTTGTTTTCACTCCTAAAATTTGGATTTTTTTTGTCAGTTAGCAATTGTAAAATTCTAACAATCCACTACAGTTGACTATATCATAGAGTTTTACTTGAATCTTTAAAAAAATTATTAGATAAATGGTGCAAATAGATATCAGACTTCTTATCAATAATCATCACACAGATCAGGGCTAACTATGGGGTTACAAAGTTTTTAAAAATTTTTTAACATTTTTATTTATTTTTGAGAGACAGAGGACAACAGAGAACCAGCAGGGGAGGGGCAGAGAGAGGGAGACACAGAGTCCAAAGGAGGCTCCAGACTCTAAGCTGTTAGCACGGAGCCCAATGCTGGGCTCAAACCTATGAACCATGAGATCCATGAACTGAACCGAAGTCGGAAGCTTAACCAACTGAACCACCCAGGTGCCCCAGGATTACAAATTTTTTTAAAGTTTCACAATTTGCTTTTGATTATGAAAAATGATATCAAAATGTACAAAATGTTCCATTTTGAAGTTCCATTATGGTCAAAACCGTAGATAGAAGGATTCCAAGTAAGAATAGGATGGGTCATTTCCAATGCAGAATTTATAGAGAATGAAGACAAGCTATTCCATGACTTTTGGATTCCTCATCAAGATCATGGTCCTAAAGGGTTAGAGGATTTGGGGGAAAGATTGCAAAAGAGGTTTATTTTCAGAGACCTGTAAGCCCATGGTGAGTTATCATTCCTTTGCCTTTGGAAGAAGGATGTTCTGTTCCTTCTCTTCCAGCTGGTTGGGAAAGACTTCAGTGAGATCACATAGAACTTTATATGTGTTTCTCACAATTGAAGGACATGGAAGACTCATGTCTGACCTACATGTGAAAAACACCAAAGCAGACATAAGACTGAGATCTGACCCTTCCCTGAAAAGTATGAAGGTGATAAAAATTTACAGATTGCTTTGTGACAAAGCTAAGAAAGTCCTGAAGTGTATTGGTTGGCCTGTACGTTCAGAGTTTGTCAGGATAGAGGATGTGGAACAATTTTGCATGGTCTGAATATTGGAAACATGGGAGGAAGTTGGCATAGAATCACCTGAGGATTTATTCAAAGGTCATCCTCAGAGAAAAAAACTTTAGAAATGTACTATCAATAACCAGGGCTTAAAAAAGGAATTTCAAATGACCTAAAATAACAAAAGAGGCATAACAACAGTGTATCATTAGATTTAAAATTGAAATAAAGTAGCTGGTACTGATAACAAAAAATGGAAGGGGAATAAATGTAGTTAAGGTGTTTAAGGTCCTGTATTATCCAGGAAGAGGGCAGAAATTAAAGAACTATAAAACAATAAAAAATGAAGTGATCAACAAAGCCACAGGCTGTTGTCCTGTGAATAGAGTAATAAAATTTACAAATATAGGAGCAGATTAGCCATTCAATAAGAAACCAGACTGTATGAATAAAATAGGGTATTGCCACAGATATTGTATATGTTAAAGATGATGAGGGTTTTATTAATATTTTATGTCAACAGTTTTGACAGCTAAGTAGATGGACAAAGTTTTAGAAAAATAAACTTACTAGTGTTGATAAAAGAATAAATAAAAATATATGAGTAGCCCTATTTTATTAAATACATTGAATATGTTAAATTATTCCTACAAAGAAAACTCTGGGTCTAGCTGTCTTTATTATTGAATTTGATCATATTATCAATTAATCAAAAGAGTGAATAACATCATTCACACAAATTCTTAAATTGAATGGAAAAGAAGGAATACTCCCAATTCATTCTATTTATTCTATGGCCATTATCACTTTAATATCAGAACCTGACATGGACATTATAAAAAGTAAAATTGCGTGTGTTTCTCATTCATGAACAATAAATGCAAAAACTCTAAGCAAAAAAATAGCAAATATAAATAAATTGTTGCAAAGTCGAGTTTTTTTCCAGAAATGTGAGATGGGTTGAACATTTGCAAATCAATGAATGTAAACCAGTAAAATAAAAGAAAGAATACAAAAGAGAAAAAATATATATGACAACTTCAATAGAGGCAGAAAAATATTTAATTGAAGTCAATGTCTAATTCACAACAAAAAATTATTAGCAAATTAGGATCAGCATTCCTAGTATAAGCAAAGGCCATTTGTGCCCATTATATAGTAAATACGACTTAATGGCGAAACATTGAACATTTTCTCTTTTGGATTCGGAATCCGAAAATGATGCTAGCTGGTTGCCACCCTGTCTATTTGGTATTACACCGGAAACCTCAGCCCTTGAAGTATGGCAGGACAAGACACAGAAGATGTGAAGATTAGTAAAAAAAAATACAAAATTGCCTTTCTTTACAGGTGATATAATTCCATTTGGAACAACCAAGTTTCAAATATTATAATTTATGAGTTTAAGAGAACTGCTAGATATATATTAATTTACAATAATGAGGGGCACCTGGGTGTCTCAGTCAGTTAAGTGTTTAACTGAAGCTCAAGTCACTATTTCACAGTTCAAGAAGAGTTCATGCTAAGTGAAATAAGTCAGGTGGGGAAGGACAGATACCATATGTTTGCACTCATAGGTTTAACAGGAGAACAGGAGAAACCTAATGGAGGACCACGGGGAGGGGAAGAGGGAAAGAGAGTTGGGGAGAGAGAGGGACACACAACCTGAGAGACTATTGAATACTGAAAACGGACCAGACCAAGGGTTGAAAGGGGAGGGGGAGGGGGAAAAGAGGTGGTGGTGATGGGGGAGGGCACTTGTGGGGAACAGCACTGGGGGTTATATGGAAACCAATTTGACAATAAACTATTAAAAAAAAAGAGTTCAAGCCCCATGTCAGTCTCTGCATTAACAGCTTAGAGCCTAGAGCCTGCTTCAGATTCTCTCTTCATCTCTCTGCGCCCTTCCACCGCTTGTATTCCCTCTCGTTCTCTCTCTCTCTCTCTCTATTTCTCTCTTTCTGTCTTGCAAAACTAAATAAACATTAAAAATATATATACATAGAATAATTAATTGTATTTTTAGATAACAATATATTAGTTAAAATAAAACAGCACACTTTATTCTAGCTTAAAAAACATAAAGTACCTGAGCATAAATCCAATAAAGATATATAATTCCTGTGGAAAAATATTAAATTTATATAAAGAATGTCCTAAATAAATTTAGAGCAAAAATTAGAAGAGTGAAAGACTCAACATTGTAAAATATTTCAATTCCTTCTCAATTGATTTGCAGATTCAATGAATTCTAAACCAAATCCTAGCAGGCTCGTTCATTCAGTTCAATAAGCCAGTTCCAAAATTACATGGACATTGAGAGAGTCAAAAAGAAAGTCAAGGAACTTTTGGAAAAGGAATGTAAAGTGAGACAGAATTGCCTTATCAAGTATCAAGACATATTTTAAAGTTATATGAATGTGACCGTGACATGGGGCTAGGCAAGTAGACCAAAGGAGCAGGAAAGCCCAGGAAGAAACCCGCCTATTTATGGACGTTTGATATGTAAAAGGAGATAGCTCTGCAGATTAGCTTGAAAAAGACAGACTTTTTAATAGATAATGCTAGACCATTTAGATACTCAAATAGAAAAAAAATAAACTTGACTCCTATCCCACACCATATAAAAACTGACTCCAAGCAGATTAAAGAATTAAATGTCAAAAGAATCCAGAAGTCTAGAAGAATTTCCATTACTTGAAGATAGGGAAGTTTTACTTATACAAGCTAAAAAAAAGTGTAAAGGAAAAATTTGATATATTGATTTCACTAAAATTAACAATATCTATTCCTTAGAAGACCCCATTAAAAACATGTCAAGACAAATTACAGAGTTGAGAAAGTTTTTAACAATTTGTTTGATCCGAAAAATAAATTAGGGACAAATACTCAGAACATGCAAAGAAGAACAAATCAGTAAGAAAAAAAATAGAGAAGTTACCAGTAATATGGACTAAAAGACTTCTACAGCCTTTTCTAAAAGGCTTCACAGAAAAGGAAACCCAAATCATCAATAAATATTTAAAAAGGTGACCATTTTTATTAATTAAAGAAATATGAAATCAGACTATGATGAAATACCATTATATTCCTTTCTGTATGGCAAAAATTATAACATCTAAGTATTCTAGTCATTGATAAAGATGTGGCAGAACTCACGCCTCATGGAAATTTAAACTTAATAAATCAGAAAGGTTAGATATTAGCAATAAAGCAAGAAAACATAGGAAATCCACTTCTTTGTATCCTCTTGAGATACTCTTGGACATTTGCCTCTGTAAGATACATGGACAAGAATGTTCAAAGCAGAATTGTTTATAATGTCAAACTCTTGAAAGATCTTAAATGTGTATCAACAGTAGAAAGGTAATAGTCACAATGCACAATATAGTCAGGAAAGTGAATAAACTATATCTAAAAGATATATGAATCTTATAAAAATAGTTTGAGTAACTATGGTACATGTTTTGTAAACTATAGAATGATAGGTTTCTAGACTTTTAGGGTAAGAGAGACACTTGAAGTTTTGCTGCACCTTTACTATTCAATACAGCAGCCACTAGATAAGTATGACTATTGGGCATTTGAAATGTAGCCAGCTCAAAGACTTAATCATCCATTTCCTACATAAAAGGTAGCTACTTTTTTGCATGGACCTCAAGCATATTGTAGTATAGAGGTGGAATTTAAGGAAAGGTATTAAGCAGGCTGTGTT
>NC_043709.1:43279007-43358512 GCF_006229205.1 Suricata suricatta | reverse complement strand
AAAAAAAAAAAAGAAATGTAGCCAGCTCAAATGTGTTATGTCTTAAAATACACATTGAATTTCTAAGATTTAGGAACCTAAAAATGTAAATATCTCATTAATAGTTTCCAGTTAGATTACATATAAGGATGATATTTGGATATTTTGGGTTGAAAATTATAAAAGTCAATTTCACCTGTTTCATTTTACTTTTTTAAACTTGGCTACCAGATAATTTAAAATTACATACTGGCTCACATTTTATTTCTCATGGACATTACTGGTACAAACCATTTTACAGATTGGAAAATGCATCTCAAATATAGTAAATTACTTTCCTGCAAATTCACCTATCATTATTACATAAAATACATCACAACTTAAAATTATTCTGAGGTTTTTGGAGTCGGGAAAAGATAATAAACATCATTGTCCTTCACAACTTTTTATGTTGTCACTTGGTTGTGGCAAAATACAAAAAACGTTGGCCTTGTTCACATCTCAGCAGAACAACTTAGTGGCTATTCATAAAGCTATTTAATTTAATTAGGTCTTGATTTTTTTCTCTATAAAATCATATAACATTATTTAATTCACTGGGCAATTTTGACAATAAAGTAAGTTACATGTCAGTTCTTAGCAGGTGGCTATTACAGAATAAATCTTTAAAAAATTCTATCCCTTTACTGTTTATATGGATTGCTGCTGCCATTGTTTCTATTTGCCTATACATTATCTAAAGGATTTGGGCCTATTATTTTTTGTGGTTTTATTTTACTGCTTTCTACAAATGGATTCTAAATTGCTGTGGACATAGCTGGGGAAATATGCTAAAAGAAAGTGTCAAAATATGAAAAATGATTTAAGTGTCCAGGGTCAAAATTTAAAGTTAATATTTAACAAAATATGTGCTTTTAGAACCACAGAAGTCACCAATTTTGGTAATTACCTGGCTACCTCCAGTAGCCTTTTGGGGGAAGAGATTCTCTTGTGCTTACTCATTCTGTATAGCTTGGAATTGTCATTGTCTTCCATGATTCTGTTACTTGTGCTATTTTATACATAGGGGAGTGAATGACTAGGATTATAACAATTTGGTGATAATATAAAGTGCTAATTTAGATTTAGGCTTCTTAAAGGAAGTAATGAAATTGATTGGTTTATAAATTAGTAGTGGGGGAAATCAGAGACCATGGACACCTTGGATAAATTGGTAAGACTGGTGGAGATAGGGAGACAATGAAATTTATGTGCTATAGCACTAACCCAATATTAGTTACTGCTACTGGCTGCAAGTGTTCATTTACACAGAATTAGAAGAACAAAGAAAGGTTGAAAAGGCATTAATAGATTTTAGTTTTAAAAAGACACAGTTTCTCTGTTTCTCTCTCCTTCGTCTAGGAGCCTAGAATTAAGAATGGAGTACAGTAATTGAATAAGGTCAAGAAAAAGATGATTTAATTTGTAGCTAGGTAAGCAGAAGGAACCAGCATCTTGAAGTAAGGTTGTAAATCTCTATGATAATCTACAAGAGATGGCTAGCTGTAAAATTGCTTTCCCTCAAAGCCTTTAATATGTAAAACATTTAGTTCTGTTAGAGACATGAGGCTGTATTAATTGATCCCTGCTTAGTATCTTCTGGAGTGAAGAAGGGGAGGACATAATTTATTCATTTACTACTCTCTGCTGATCTCTTTACATACGCTAAAACATTTAATCATTACAACAGTCTGGTGAAGGTTGTGTTAACATGCTTTTATTTTTAATGAAGAAACAGACTCAGAAAATATAAGTAAATTATCTAAAATTGCACAATTAGTGGGATCTGAACAAGGATTTTAATTTAGTTACAGTTGTCTGATTCGGAGGCTGGTGCAGTTGCCTCTCTGGCAGGTTCTCCTATTTGTTACTTCATGAATTTGTATTTCAGGATCTCAGTGGTGGAGACCTTTATACAAACCAGATTTCTGTATGTGATGTAATGCTGCCTCACATTGCCAGCCCCTCAACACCTCGCTTGAAAAACCATTACTATTGTTCATTCTCTTAACATTTAGTCCTTCATTCTTCTGGTTCTACCACTAACCCGCATAAGACAAGTGTAATAACCACAAGGAGGCTGAAACATGACTTCAGTAGTCTTAAATTTCAGTTGTGTTTTCTCAAACACAGTGGGAGGTTAGCCTTGGTGAAGATTATAGAATTAGACTTATTCTTGAAAGTTCACACCAGCTTTGGCTTATTTGATTACTCTGGTTTTCTTTTCTGCCCTGTGTACTCTGGGGCAAACCAAGACATTACTGAGTCTTTGGCAAAACAACTCTGTTTTGCATGTTGGCATTACTATGAGCAACTGATACTGTCTGTACCAAGTGTAACATTGATGAGTTTGGATTTGAAGTTGTTTAAAAAAAAAATAATAATAATGCTGGAGAAGTTGAGCTTAGTAAAGTTCTTTACTGGATTTTATTTGCATTCATGCTCTTTGATGGATTTTTATACTTTGTTTTCTAAGATCTTGGCTGTAAGGTTCTATTTGGTGCATATAATTTGTATCATTATTGAAGGTGTTTCTCCAGTTTGATTCTTGAATTTCCTAGAAACATGGCTTATTCTGTATCTAACCATTTAAATAAGCCTTAGATATTTCTAGATAATCATAAAATAATTTATTCCCCTCATCTATTCATATTTTATTTCTTTTAAATCTACTGATAAATTTCCATAATCCTTCTCATATTTTTATTGTCTTTCTAAATTACATGGAAACATTCATTGTACATACTAATTGTTTACCAAATGTCAAAGAAAAAAGGGAATTTCATATATTGCAATGGCCTGAAAGCAGACACTGTGAGCTCAGCTAGGGTGTTTTGCGTTTTTGGTGTCCTAAGCATTATTTTTAAAGGTATTTCAGAACTTATGGTGAACTTTAAACCTCTCTATAATTCCTCCTTTATTAACTTGTATTATAAAAGATAACTGGCAGAGAGAGTGCATTGCTCAAACTTCTTTGAGACATGAAGATGTGAAGCAATAGTGATTCTTTAGAGTAACTTTTAAGTCTCACATTTATTCAGTCATGACTCAAAGTTTTTATTACTTCAGTGTAATAAATGCCTTCAATGTCCTTTTGTATTCCATTATAGTAGCAGAACATAAGATAAATACTTTTGTGGATAATTGAAAAATATGTGATATTTACTAGAATAATACCCATTTATGTTTTTTCGTAAATGAATATATAATATACTTAGAAGCTGTCAATTGCAAACTAAGTTTCTTATGTCTAATATACTTCCTGGCTCTAATGACAACATGCAGTACAAAATCATTGAATCTAGCTTTTCCTATACGAATTTCCTCGTTTTCTTCCAGCTCTCTTACAAGTGATGAGAAAAATACATTTTTAGAAAGCTTTCCATACAGACTGGTGAATTGATTCCTCCATTTTAAAGGGGAAATCAGAGCGATCATAGAGCAACTTCCATTGGAGGGACTCAAGAGCTTTACAAACATTGTCTCATTAATGCTTATCCCAATAATGGAAAAACATTAAAGGCCCAGGATTTTTGGTGAGAAATAGAAAGTATCAGGAGGTCTTATTGTTTCAAGTAATGTGCTGAGTCAGAGATCAAGTCTATAATACAATTTCATTTTTTTGTTTCTGCTTCCAGGCAGCATTGCTGTCTCCTGTGCATTTTGATGCTAGAGAAAAGAAATGTTTCATAAGTCTCTATTTTTATTATTTTATTATTATTTTTAATGGTTATCCATTTATTTTTAGATAGAGAGCACCAGCAGGGAAGGGGCAGAGAGAGAGGGAGAGAATCCTAAGCAGGCTCTGAGCTATCAGTACAGCCTGACATGGGGCTTGAATTCACAAACCATGAGATCATGACCTGAGCTGATATCAAATCAGATGATCAACTGACTGAGACACTGAGGTGCCTGTCTAGTTTTCAAAAGTTATCAGAGAATCATGAGGATTATGATGATGAGCATGAGTAAATGATTTTATTGGGAGACAGGGGAAGTGAGTAGAAGTACTGCTATTTTGACTTAAACCCAGCCAGGGAGACTGAACACTAAAAGGGAAGGGATAGGAAGGAACTGTAGGAAAAAGCAGCTCCTCCATTCAAGAGTTAATCAGAGAGGAGCTATTTGAACACATCACAATTAAAAATTAGTAGAGAGTAAACTATGCAGAATTCTTTTGATGGAAACTTAAGAATGAGTAGATAGATCAAGAGGAATGGAAAATAATTCCAAATAAAATTCTGACAGTATAATCATTGTTTAAATAAATTGATGTGTCCAAATGGGAAGCTCCTGGACCAGTATGTCGAAGAAAAGATACAAAAGGATGCATACAAAAAGATGGAAGGAGAGGTGAATGGCCAAGGATGATAAGAGAAAAAAATAAAAAATAAAATCTCACAATGTACTATAAGTTGGATACTATTATTTCAATTTAGAAATGATACAACCAAGTACCGAGGTGTCAAGCAATTTGCTACAGGTCATAAATGAGTGTAAGAGTGGCATGGATTTGTAAGAACCTTCTGAAAGGTAAAACACAGATTTAGGTTAGGCTTTTTTAAAAGGAGAAAAAAGTACTAATAATAATCAAAAGAGCAAGTTATGTTTGAAGCAAGAAAGGAAAGGGAGTGGCTTATTCCTTGGGACAGATGTAGGAGTAACAGAAATTTTTTCAGCTTTGATTCTTTCTCTTCTGTATGAAAGATAATAATCCTCAGAACAATGAGAGAAATATTTATAAAGAGAATGGAGAAATCCAGGATTGAAGAGATTATGAGAGGTAAATAATTGCCCCAAATGAGTTTAAATTTGATGGCAATGAGGGATGGTGAAAGGAGTGTGGACCTTGAAGGCCAGGTGGATGTTCAAGTCTTGGTTTGTGCCACTTTCTTGCTTTAGAAATTGGGCAAGATATTTAACTTCTGTGAGTCTTAATTTCCTTGCATGGTGATTATGGAAAACATACCTAGGTACTAGAAGTTAGGAGACTAGAAGAGATAACTAATATTAATAAGGGGTCTGATGAATGGTAGCCACATAAATAAATGTTAGCTGCTTTACACTCCTTCTCAGACCCTGATGAATTATGTCCCAGTGAATTACAGAGGAATCTCCCAAACTACTATGTGTACATCTGAAAAATCATGGAAAATAAGAATGGAAATCAAGAAATAACTCATTTTTCAAAGAAGCAAAAAGACAAATTAGTAAAAACACAGCCACTAAATCAATCAATTAACAATAGGTGCAATTCTAGAATGCATTTTGTCAAAGATGGCCGCCATGCACCATACAAAGGAGTAATCATCTCTATTAAACAGTGCCTTTTCCTGGACTTTATATTTTGCTACATTTTACCACTAGAGCAACTTGACCCTCACTGTAGATTCAGGCCCATTTCATATCTCTAAGGGCAGGTTTGAAATTAGGCTGAATGTAATTATGGAACTCTAGTTTAGAACCCTGAGTGTCAGAAGTCTACCCTAATTTTAGAAACTGTAGCCCTGTCTTATTAATATTCTTGATCTTTTGTCTTGGCAACCATTTCTAATATCTTAATTTTCATAGGATGAAGGTCAGGAGCTGAGGGAACAATCTTGGATAGAAAGACTGACTTAGGACTTGAAAGGTCCAAACTGTTAACATAAATGAGTACAAGGGACTTGAGACCTTTTTGATCCAAGCCAGCATCATGTTCAATTGGTCTGCATGACAGGATACATAATATTATCTATGGTTCTTATTAATAAGTGGGCTTTCATCCATGGACTGGGGAGTATGAATAACTTCCTAGAAATAGAGTGCAGCTCTAGAGAAAAGACCTTGAAAAAAGCCAGGAAGATTAAAGTGCCATCTTAATAGACTGAGCTTAAAATCTACCAAAGATTAGCATATACAGCCAATCACGTAGACTGGCCACACAGAAGATACATAGGGAGACTCTAGATCAATTTCACATGTATTGAGATTATCTCCAATTTGGGGACATCAGATGTGGAGAAGTAGTTGCCACTTTTTAGTAGGGAAACAACTCCTAATATATGTTTAAGTTAAATTCTCAGCTTGGTTGAGTGCTGGGATTGGGTCTGAGCCTGTACATGGTAGATTTTTAGTACGTGTAGCATGATTCCTAGATGCCAGAATACATTCTATGTATTGGATTATTTTCTTAATAGAATAACTTTGAGATTAATATAGCTTGTGTACAAAATATAAACTAGGCTAATTATTCCAGTTATCTAATACTGCATAACAATCCAACTCAAATTTAGTGGTATCATACAACAGTCATTTTGCTATGCTCATGGAGTGTGTGGCTTCTGTCTGCTTCATAATGTCTGGGCTTCAGCTAAGAAATTCTGAGGCTGAGGGTGAGTCTTACATGGCTGGGTTATCATTTGAAAACTTGTTAATTACATGTCTGATATCTGGGCCAAGAAACTTGTTAATTACATGTCTGAACCTGGGCTCAACTGTGACTAACGTAAGAGTACATCAGTGTACTCTTCTCTGTATAGTTTGGTAACTGGTTCTGGAGGTAATGGCCTGAGAAGGAGCATAGGGGATGAGCATTCCCAGAGAGCAAGGCAAGAGCTGAGGGGCTTCCTATAATCTGGTCTCTGAAGTTTTAAAGCATGGTTTTGGTACATTTTATGGATTATGAGAGTCTCTAATTCCAGCTCAGATTAAAAGGGCAAGGGACTTTGCAAGATAATATTATGGAAGTTCCTATGGGGTCAGAGATATTGGTGTGGATATTTTTGAAAAAAAAAAAAAAAAAACATGATCTGCCACATAGTGCTGTTTCTGTTAGTTTGGTTGATTGACTTATTTTTCTTGAACAATTTAGTAAAATGAGAAAATACAGAGAAATCCCTAAGTTATTTCTTGCTAGGTACTTAAGGTTTTTAAGACTTGTCTATGATGATAATGGCAGTTTAGTTATGAGTTTTAAAAGCTCCATTGCTTCAGGACATTTTTGTAAAAGCCGTGATAGGCATATACTCTAATACCCTATGAAGTAGAAATGTGTAAACCAGGATGCCAAATATTTTATGGCACAGAGACAATAGATATATATGTCCACCTTTATTCCTTAATATCGACATAGATTTATTGTTATAAAGAGTCTTGTATCTTTCTCATAGCTTCAGTGATTCATTATCTCTCATTCTGAAACCATTGTTTTAAAATGTTCTTGGGTTGCTGATGTTCATCTCTTATATTAAATTTTTATCTCTAGAAATAGTTTCTTTTTCAGTTGGGATTTTATGGTTCCTCAGAATAGTGACAAGAGTATGAAAATCTTGCCAATTTTATAGTGCACCTTAAAACACTGGAAAGAGTTTGAAATTGGTTAACTAGATATTAACATCATGTTGGATTGGAAAGGGCTAACATTTATTACAACTTGTACCATTTAATCTTTGCATTCCTTATACAGGTCTCTGAGTCTATGTTCATTAGCAATGAAAGACAAGATACTGTTTTCTGACTATAGAGTGCCTAGTGTCTGAAACATTTTGATTAGCAATCTATCTTTTCAATTCTAGCCAATGTTTTAGTCTTGAAGAGAAATGGATTAAGATAGGAGTAGTAATTTTCTAAGTCCTCATAAGTGAATAATACAAAATGGTATTATTTCAATTATATCTTCAAGTTCTACAGGATGTTTTCATTTTCCTCTTCCTGGCATGAATTTCTTTTTTTTGCAGAGAAAGCGAACATGTACAAGAAATAAATGATTCTGTCTCTATAATGTCTTTGGTTTCTTGACTTTCCAAATGAAGTTAAATGTATTTAGGTTGTTAGCCTTTGAAGTTCTTTCACCTTTGGCCCATCCTCATCTTCAAATTTATTTTCATGAATCCCCTTTAGGCTATCTTTCACTATTGTAAAAGTACACCGATTACATTTCTATGATTGCAGTCTTCATTTTTCTCTTTTTATGTATAGATTCAAAGTATTCTTCCATTTAAGATACTTTTCCTCACAAGACTACCAGTCAAAAATCCTACTCTACTTTTAATATTGTGTGAGTCTTCTGGTCACCACTCGCAATGTAGCAAACAAGGCCTAACAATCTGCCTTTTCAACCAACACCCAGGTCATTCTGATATAGATGCTCTGTTCATCACACTTTGAAGAACTCTGCTTTATGGATTGTGGTTGGCAGAACAATGGTCCCCTACCAAGGTGGCCATCCTTATCTCAGGAACTTATGAATATGTTATGTTAAATGGAAAATTAAGAAAGAGACTAGAATTAAGGTTACAAATCAACATACCTTTAAAATAAGAAAATTATCCTTGATTATCTGGGAGGGTTGAATGTAATTATGGGGGTCTTTAAAAGTGGGAGAGGAATGCAAAAGAGGAATTTTCCATTCAGAGGAGAAGATATAACAACTGAAAGCAGAACCCAGAGTGGTAAGATATGAGAAGAACTAGATCTGCCCTTATTAGCTTCAAAGATGGAGAAAAAGGTCTATGAGGCAAGGAAACTAACACAAATGCTGTCTCAACTCCAAAATTCCTTATCTCCCCTTACTAAATTCCATCACTCCTCCTAATATTAACTTGTTTATTCTGTTCTAATTAAATATTAACTATGAATCATTCCCTTGTTGTTATGTTATGCTAGTATTCCTCTAATGCTAAAGTTTTTGAGGGAAGAGGCAATTAATTTAATCTTTGTATGTCCTTGAGTAATTAGCATCCAATAGGCATTCATTAACTATCTAGTGAATTCTTATCCAGAACATAATTCCTATTTTCATAGTGTTGAGGGATTCTCTCAGAATAACTATTTTAAAACTAAAATAAGAATGAAGAAATCCAAGAAAAGAAAAAAATTCTTTAAAAATTTACTATAAAACCATTTTATAGTAAGTTTTAAAGTCACCATAAAAACTTTACTCCTGTAAGAGAAACAAAAGCAACATTGGTCTTGTATTTTACATTAAATCTTATTATGGGTTTAAAATATCTTAATAAAAAAGAGCAGCTTCACTTGCATTTTGTTGTTGCTTTTTGTATGGCTTAGACTCTGAAAGTGTTTTTCAAGTGTTGCACAGAAAGTATTGGCATTCTGTTGGCCAGCAAAACCCTTGATGTTTTCCCTTGAAAAATGTGAATGGATCAGTTTGGTTTTACTTGGTTAATTTCAGCAGCTAATGCAACTTGTATATTCCTGATGAAATATGCCCACAATATATAGTTATTATCATTGTTTTATGGTTCCTAATAGTTCCATGGTTCATTTAGTGTTTTAAAATTCTTACTTGTAGAAGGATTTGGAAGACTCCCTTAACCAGATTATCCATTGTTGTATGTTGACTCTATTTGGTTTAGCAACTGTACTTTAAATTATCAAATCAATTCAGTTTCTATAGTTTGTCTTCAATTAAGATCCTCACTTCATGATAGCAGATGGAACCCTCTTGAAAGAAATTTTCATTATAAGGCAACATTGAAAATAAATGGGAAAACAATATTTTTCTCTCATCTCATTTCTAAACAACTATGTTTTCAACATTTTGAAGTTCCTGTGCTATCTTCCTGTTTCCAATCTTACTTGAAAGAAATCATTTTAGGAGGAAAACCTTGATGTTGTCTCATATTCTTACTTATTTACTTAGTAATTTAACTATTTTTACTGTGGGTCTGTGGCAAGCCATATTTAGGGTTGTGGATAATAACAACAGTAACAGCAACAAAGTTTTGTTAAAGAAATTAAGAAACAAAGGAATCATTTGAGTCGCTAAAACTTATAGTCACAGAAGATCATCCAGAACTTAAGAATAGAGCTATCCTATGATCCAGCAATCACACTACAAGATATTTACTCAAAGAATACAAACATACTAACTCAAAGGGATACATACTTCTGTATATATTTATAGCAGAATTATCTATAATAACCAAATTTTGGAAACAGCCCAAGTATCGATTGACTGATGAATGGATAAAGAAGATGTGATAAAAAAAATACAATGGAATGTTACTCAGCCATAAAAAAGAATGAAATTTTGCCATTTTCCACTATGTGGATGGTGGTAGAGAGTACTATGCTAAGTGAATTCAGTCAGTCAGAGAAAGACAAATACCATATAACTTCACTCATATGTGGAATTTAAGAAACAAATGAGCAAAAGGAAAATAAAAGAGAGGCAAATCAAGAAACAAACTTAAAATTTTTAAAATAATTTTTTAAATGTGTATTTATTTATTTTGAGAGAAAGAGTGTGTGCATGTGTGTGTACATGAGTGGGATATAGGCAGAAAAAAGGAGTCCCAAGCAGGCTTTGTGCCGTCAGCATGAGGCCTGATCCAGGGCTTGATCCCATGAATCCCATGAACCATGAGGTCATCACCTGAGCTGAAATCAAGAGTTGCACACCTAACTGACTGAGCTACCCAGGTGGCACTAGACTCTTAGTTATAAAGAATAAAGTGATGGCTCCAGAAGGGAGGTAGGTTGGGAGATGAATTGAATAGGTGATGGGGATTAAGAAGGGCACTTGTGATGAGCACCAGATGTTGTATGGAAATGTTGAATAACTATATTGTACCCCTGACTATACTATATTACATTGTATGTTAGCTGACTGGAATTAAAATAAAAACTAAAAAATTAGAGGATTTAGAAAGGAAAAGTAAGACACCAGGTGTTTATGCCAATAGAGGTGGTGATAGAATCAATCAACTAGTGATAGAGATGAAGGTAACATTATTAAGGAGTCATTTGCTAAACTGTGTATAAATGCAGTTACATAGCCAGTGAATTTAGTATATATAACTTTTCAATAATTTAAGTTATGTATTGTTTTAAAGATATAGGGATGTGTTATTGGGGAGATCTTGAATAAATATATGTTTGATTTGAAGAAATATAGTGGCACACACTGCTTTCTCATTATTGAATATAGTAACATGTATCTGAATGGGTAAAATCTTGCCATAGAAATATGTAATATATGTTGGTCTTTCCTACTCTACAGGTTTATAAATTGCAAACTTTAATCTCTGTGAAAGAGACTGAGCTGTTCCAAAATTTCTAAGAATAACACTAAGTGGTTATAATCAATTGTATATTGTAATTGAAGACTTCCAGAAAATAGCAACAATATTAAATACTTTACAATGTGTCAGACACTGTTCTAAATAACCTACATATGTTAACTCAATTAATCATAGCTATATCCTATGAGATAGGACTACTATTTTCCTCTTTTTTAAGATGAGGGACCTGATGGCTAGAAATATGAGGTTATTTGCCAGTAGTTGCCCCGTTGCTAAGTGGTAGAGGTGAGATCAGCAACTATTTACCAAGGGCCTCTATGTTATAGGTACTGTTGAAGGTGTTGGAGACATAGCAGCAATAAAACTTATTTAAGAAAATGCAGTTCTTTTGTAATTTGTGTTTTTGTGGATTCTTTTTCCGGGGGGAAGGGAATCATTATCAGGAAGTCAAAAATAACCTTTAGTAAGCCACAGAGAAAATTACTCCTAATCCTCTATCTGTTGTTTTGTGCTTTTTTCCCCCTCATATTTTCATCAGTGTCAAACCTTTTTCCCCATGAAAGGAAATTTGTCTCCTTTTATTCATTTTCATTCAGTGGTCACACGTTGTCTCTCTATGGTCCTGGCCCTCTGATGGTCCAGAAAACTAAGAGTGACTCTGTAGTTAATCAGGGTCTAAAACAAAATCTGGCAAATTGTATTGTCTAAGGCTCTGAGGCAGTGCTGTATTTGTGGCTTTGTGGACTGTACACAGATGGTAGCAGCTACTCAACTCCGCCTGCTCTTGCAGCCTGGAGAAGTTACCATAGGCCATATGTGAATGAATGCACTTGGCTAGATTTGGCCCTGGAGCCTATAGTTTGCCAACCTCTGATCTAGAGGGTGGGATCATCTGGAGGATGAGGCCCATTTTAAAACATTTATTTATTTATTTTTTTGTGTGTACAAGTGCCATAATGCCTGAGCTAGAAGGGGCCCAGTTTATATACCCTACCTTCTCTTCTTGGACTTTCTCCACAGCCCTTTAACCTCTCTGGGTCCTTTCCCCAAAAGCTAGCCTCTCCTTTTCAGCTTCTTGGTAGAACTGTAAGTCATTTTATTCTGCCATATTTCACACTGTGTAGGAACAAGATGATTTCCTGTTAGCATAGCTCAGGAAGGATTTCATCCTAGAAAACTCATTGTCTTACACTCTTCTTTAAATCTCAATACTAGCTTCCCCCATCTGTGTTTCTGCTGTTTACTGTGTATGTGTATGGGTGGAGGTGTGGGGAGAAGAATTAAGGAAAAAATATCTCTCTGTAGAATATTTTACTCTCTGACATGACTTTATATACCATTATTGCAACACAGTTAAGTCTTTGAGGATTCAGTACCAGCATCAATCGATGGCTTTTAATATATTTGGATAACATAAATGGACCATGGTAACAAATAGAGCCCTCTAGCAATAGAATAGTCGTCTGAGATTGAGAGCTGTCTTTCCCTTTAAGTGTTCATGTGTAGTCTGGATGACTCCATGTTTGAGACGCCATGGAGGTCATTATTTATTAGCTCAGAAATTCAATGGACTATTGATTTCTAAACTCCATAGCTGTGCCAGATTGGCAATGTCAGAATGACCTGGAATACTTGGGGAAAACTCACATTCCTAGGTCATACCCCTCAGAAATACAGTAGGTTTAGGGTGAGGTCAAGTGATCCAACTTTTTAAAATTCCATATTATTGTTAAACACTAGGCCAACTAAGGAAGTTTAAAAAAATAAGTGTTACCAGTAATCCTAACAGACAGATATTACTGCTGTTAACATTTTGGGTTCTATTATTCCATATATGTGTAACTTGCAAAAATTGAATCAATTTTGTATTATAACACTTATAAAATTTGTCTTAATAATATGTTAGAAAAACATTTATAAGTCAATACGTCAGAGCAAATGTATCTACACAATAGTTTTTGAGGACAATCACAGGATATTGTAGGATTTGGGTGCATAAACCAATTCTATGATTTGCCATTATAAAGAATGTAATGAATGTGATGGTCAACATTCATCTGTATGTGTATAATTTGGATGTATTTATGTATGCACTTGCTGGAATGTTATTTTCAACTACTAACACAGTATTAAAAAGAATCAAACATCCTGCTTTAATTGACAAAGCTTAGATTATATATTTAAAATATAATAGCTTTGCTGAGCTTGATTTTTTCAAATATAGCATGTTTATATTTTACTTATTTTGTTATTAAGGAGGGAGGTAGATGCTGCGGAGACATCTGAGAAATATCCAATCACATACCATACTATTCACCCTTTGAAACCACCCTTTAAGTGGTTTTTAGTATATTCACGACACCATGCTGCCATTGTCAATATAATCAATTTCAGGACATTTTCACTAACTCAACAAGAAACAATGTTTCCCCTACTATCACTCTGCTCCCAACCCTAGCAAATTTCTAATATACTTTCTCTCTCTATAGACTTGCATATTATGGACTTTTCATATAAACAGAATCACATAATATGTAGTTTTCGTGGTTGGCATCTTTCAGCATATGTTTTCAAAGTTTGTCCATGTGTAGCATGAATTAGTATGTCATTCATTTTTTATTCTGAATCATATTCCATTGTAAGGAAATATCACATTTAATTTATCAGTTCATAAGGTAATGGACATTTGGTTGTTTTCATCTTTTAGCTATTATGAATAACATTGCTGCTATGAATATTCATGTACAAGATTTTCTGTGGACATATAGTTTTATTTATCTTGGTTGGGTATTATTTAGGAGTAGGAGTGCTGGGTCATATGGTAACTCTATATTTACTATTTTAAGGAATTGTCATGGTTTTCCAAAGGGGCTGAATTATTTTATATTTCAACAAGCAGCATATGAGAGTTCTAATTTCCCCATATCCTCATAAGCACTTATTATTATCTGTCCTTTTAATTATAGCCATTCTTGTGGATGTGAAGTGGAATCTCACTGTGGTTATGATTTCCCTGAGAGCTAAGGATGTAGAGCATCTTTTTATATATTTATTGGCCATTTGTTTATCTTCTTCAGAGAAATGCCTATTCAGATCTTCACCCATTTGTAAATTGAGTTATTTCTCTTTTTATTACTGAGGTGTAAGAATATTTTATATATTCTAGAAAGAAGTCCCCTATCAGATGTAAGATTTCCAGTATTTCTTCCTTTCTGGGGGTTATCTTTTCATTTTCTTCATGGTGTGTCTTAATGCATAATGTTTCTGATGAAGTTCTAACTTTGACTCTTTGTTAACTTTTGTTGATTTTGGTGTCATTCCTAGGAGGGCTTTGCCTACCACAAGGTCACGGTATTTTATTCTAAGAGTTTTACAAGTTTAGCTCTTACATTTAGGTCTATGATCCATTTTGGGTTAGTTTTGGTACATAGTGTGAGAAGGGAATCCAACATCGTTCTTTCGGATGTGGATGTCCAGTCATTCCAGCATTAGTTGTTGAGAAGACTAATTTCCTGTTGAATTGTCTTGGCACTTTTGTCAAAAACTAATTGATTATAAATGTTTTAAGGTTTTATTTCTGGACTCTTCATTCTATCCCATTGATCTCTATGCCTATCCTTATCAATAAATTTGAAGTATTAGTTTTTAACTTTGGTCTTTTTATTTAATATTGTTTTTGGTTTGGCCATTTCAGGTCCCTTGAATTAACATATAGATTTTTGACTCACATTGTCAAATTCTGCTCAGAAGAATTTGTGATTTTGATAGAGAATGCTTTCAATCTTTATTTATTTTTTAAAAATGTTTATTAGTTTTTTTGAGAGAGAGAGAAAGAGCGGGGAGGGGCAGAGAGAGAATCTAAAGCAGGCACAGCACTGACAGTGCAGAGCACCATGAGAGGCTCAAACTCATGTACTGTGAGATCATGACCTGAGCTGAAATCAAGAGTTGGATGTTTAACCAACTGAGCCACCCAGGTACCCCAAGAATGTTTTCAATCTTTAAATAAATCTAGAAGTATTATAATATTAAGTCTTTTGACCTATGAAGATATGTTGTCTTTCTACTTACTTAGGTCTTTAATTCCTCTCAACAATGTTTTATAATTTTTAGTGGACAAAACTTGTACTTCTTTGTTAAATTTACTCATTTTATTCATTTTTATGCTACTTAAATGGGATTATTTTCTCAATTTCATTTTTGGATTTGTCAATACTAGTATATAAAATACAACTAATTTTTGCATATTGAACTTAGTCTGGTAGATTTGTGGAACTAATTAATTGTTTTTTAGTGGGTTCCCTTAGGATTTTCTATATAAAATATCATAACATTTGCAAATAGAGACCGTTTTACTTCTTCCTTTCTAATATGATTACCTTTTTTTCACTCTTGCCTAATTGATTTGGCTAGGACATCCACTTCAATGATGAATAGAAGTGGAGAGTAAAGATCCTTGCTTGTTTTTGATGTGAGGAGTAAAACATTTAGTCTTCTACCATTAAGTATGTTAGGTGTGTCCTTTCATAGATACCCTTTATTAGAGTGAGGAAGTTCCTATATATTTATTTATTATGAAGTGGTGCTAGTTTCTGTTTTTGTTTTTGTTTTTTCAGATATTTTCAGTGCTTCTATTTAGATGTGTGGTTTTGGGCCTTTATTTTGTTGGTACATTGTATTACATTACTCATTTTTGGATATAACACCAATCTTGCATTCCTGAGAAATCATTGAGCTTGTGCTGCTCTCCTTTTAATTGCTTATTACAAAGTATCTATGGTTTCTAAGAGTACTTTTAGGTTTGGATTTTTCCTTGTTCTGCTTCAAATAAAGGTATCTATGAAAATGACTACTGAATTCTCTGTTCTTATACTCTGCATTTCCAATGGGCAAAATCTCTGAACCACTGCTTTAGAACAGGTTCTGGGGAGAGTGACCTGCTTTTCTTGGAGTAAAATCCCTGATTTATAAGAGAAATTCTAGGTAGGAGCAGTAACTCCAATGTACTTGGCATGCCTCTTCTAGCATGGTTGCTGGTGAGACAGAATTGCCCGAGCCCAATCTTCTTGGCCATAGTTGTCTGTAGTGTATCTTCCATCATGCTGATTTGGAGAGAGCAGTGAGTGAGGGAGTGGTTTGTGGCTTACTTGCCAAAAACTCTCATGTTTCTTATTGAGACTAGGCGGTTTTCTTTCTCAGTAGTAGATAAATGTTTCTTCATTTATTATGTATTCTTAGGAATTTTTCCAAAGATTGTATATGTTTGTTGTTTCTAAAATTCTCACCAGTTATGGTCACTTTGTTGAGGAGTTGGTCTGTAGAGTTCCCCACACCATTATTATGGAAATAATCTGAATTTCCAGATTAGATTTTCTAGTCACTACTGAAATTGCTATCAAAAATAAAGATTTTTCATGATGGGCCAGTTTGTGGGACCCATGGACAAAATGACCTCATAGGTTTTTCCTAATATTAAGGTCTCATACTTAACATTCCAGGCTACATTGATCATGGGCAGTGGGGTGGGGGGGAGCACTAATTGTCCATAGATCACTCTCTGCCCCCAAAATGCTCATAGTTTTATGGGAATGAATCCTACCACTTGGTCTCCTTCTGTAACCACAGTTCTTTCTCTCTAAGGTAAGACCTACTCCAGAACAGAAGAAGAGCAGTAGGATGTAGTCTTTGGACTCTAGGACAAAGATGGCAAGTTTATGTAGTTCAAGTGTGTAATACGAATTAGAGAATTGGAAATTGAGGTAAACCAGAGAACATGTGCCACCCTTTAAAAGGATAATTTATTTCTCATCAGCATAGGATTATTTCCAGATGGATATCATTCTTGTCATTCTTCAGATCTTTCCATTATTCAGGAAGAACCAGAAATCCAGATTTTTTTGATATTTGATAGCTCCCAAATTTTTAACTGTTGATAACTAATTAAAAACAAAACTAAAACAACCCTGTAGGTCAAGCATGACTATTGTCTATATCTGGCAATCAGATAAATTTAGTAACCACTTCATTTATTTTTTAATGTAATCTATTGTCAAGTTGCCTAACATACAGTGTATATAGTGTGCTTTTGGATTTGGGGTAGATTCCCGTGATTCATCTCTTACATACAACCCCCAGTGCTCATCCCAACAAGTGCCCTCCTCAGTCCTCCTCCCCAATCCCCTGTCCAGCCCCATCAACCCTCAGTGTGTTCTCTGTATTTAAGAGTTTTTATGGTTTGCCTCCCTGTTTGTAACTATTTTTTCTCCTTCCCTTCCCCCATGGTTTTCTGTTAAATTTCTCAAGTTCCACATATGAATGAAAACATGATATCTGTCATTCTCTGACAGACTTATTTCATGTAATGTAATACCCTCCAGTTCCATCTATGTTGCTGCAAATGGCAGGATTTCATTCTTTCTTATTGCCAAGTAGTATTCCATTGTACATATAAACCACATCTTCTTTATCCATTCATCATTTGATGGATATTTAGGCTTTCCCCATAATTTGGCTATTGTTGAAAGTGCTGCTACAGAATTGCGGTGCATGTGCCCCTATGCATCAGCACTCCTGTATCCTTTGGATAAATTCCTAGTAGTGCTTTTGCTAGGTCCTAGGATATCTACTTTAATAATCTGTCCTTTCAAAACACAGAAGCTCATTTAACTAATCTTGGAGGAATTGATTTTTATGATATCCATTTATCAGTATTGATGGCCTTTTAGTTGTGAGCCCCCTGGTTTGTAGAAGTAGGCCAAATTCCTTCAAACAGGGGTGAATTGGAGGTTCGTTATATGTTTGATTGTGATATTTAAAAAATGTGCTAATCTTATGAGTTTATTAACATTGTCTTTTTTTTTTTTTACACTTTCACTCATAATATACCTCATTTAATTCTGTGGATACAATATTTGAATGAAAATAGAACCAAAGTTGGACATATTTTTTTTGGTGAAAATTTCCCCAATCCACTGGTGCAGTGTTTGTTCTGAATGAAGGAATTTTTTCATAGTTCTTTTGGGATGCAATATAAGAATTTGTTATTATCAGCTGTTACAAGAGAAACATATAATTCTGAACTAATGACCTGATAGGTAAGGGAATAAATAGCTGCAATATAAAAACCAGTTCCCCAGGACATAATTATGCTATTACTAGCAAACAGAGAGTTTCTGGTTCATTAAGTAGGAAAGGCAAAAAATAAGTATAAATGATAAAGGTGAAAATTTCATTTTTTTACTTGTTCACATATTTTCCCCTCTGACCAATAAAAACAAGAGGGAGGTTTTTTACACTAAATGAATATATAAACGATGAAGCCTCTCTTAAAGCCAGGACCATGTGTCTGTCCTCAACTGTTTTATTATGTGAAGTTTGACCTTTATTTAAAGAGCATCACTGTTCGATGATAATTGATGGTGCTTTGAGTTAGAGTTTATGACAGTATTTCTAGTTATTAAAAATATTTTCCTTAAGGTTAGGATGCTTCTTTTTAACTTTTGTCCTAGCTTAACCTTTGGAAATACCATGTCAGTTCAGTTGCATTTACAGATTTAATTAACATATTGCAGGCTTTTTTTTCAAGTTATTAATAATGATATGGGGCATGGACAGGCTTATTTCCAATCCTGATAATTCACAATTCACCAGCTCATCTGATCTAATCATTCACCCCTCCTTTTTGTCCTGTTAGTTTTTAGACATGACAAAAAGACATTATACAAATGTTTTTATCCATAGAACATTTTCATTAAAACTTGAAAATGTTCTATATATAAAGACATTATCCTAATTACTTCACTGGGATTATTTTTGAGGTGTTACTACAAACTAATGATGTTCTGTTTTGTCTTGTTTACTTAGGCATATGCCATCTGCTGGGCTTCACAGGGTTCCTATGAGGTCAGGTCCAGTGATACAAGACGTGGCCTGGCACAAGTATTAATGCTTCCTCTAATAGTATTCCAAGGCAATCGGCCTAACATGTTCTCCTGAATTAGGATGCTTGAAAGCTCAGTAAAGTTGAGATATTGAAGAACAGAGAGCTATTTCTATGAATCCCCTTCTTGCTCCCTTGCTTCTAGAATCTTCTTTTATTTGGCACTGTCAAGAAGGAATCTGGACAGGCGAAATGCAGGGCACCTGGGTGGCTCAGTTGGTTAAATGTCCTACATTAGCTCAGGTCGTGATCTCACAGTTCATGAGTGTGAGCCCCACGTTGGGCTCTGTTCTGACAGCTCAGAGCCTGGAGTCTTCTTCAGATTCTGCGTCTCCTTCTTTCTCTGCCCTTTCCCCCCTTGTGCTCTCTCACTCTCAAAAAATTAAATAATGAAATGTTAAGAAAAATTGAAGGAGGCACTATAGTCTCATGAATAAAAGCTAGACTTTTATTATTTATTATAGACAATCCTTGTCTATACTACTTATTTGCTGTGGCATGAATGGGGCAAGTTATTTAATCTCAGTTTCCTTACATATCAAATAAGAATGGTACTAGTACCTTTTTAAATATTAGGTTGTCATAAGGGTTAAACAAGAGCGAGCACTGGGTGAAAGTAATTATTACTGTGCTGTCTTCAAACCCTTAGTCATCCCTAAGCCCTCCTTCTCTGGCCTCCTGACTCCGTTTCTCAGCCCCAGTTCATGTGATAATCTAACATTTGTCCATATAGTATGGCAGGCTGTTAAAAGAGGGCTGTTACCCCATTCTCTTGCCCTCGGGTCCTTTCAAAATATATTTATCTCCCTCTTTACATTCATGTAAATAATGCTAGTTAAGACATATTAAGCACATATTACATGCCAGCAATTATGTCCTGACTTATTTAATCCTTATAACAAACATATGACATACATACTATGACACTTTGACCAAAACAGGAACTGAGGCTCAAAGACATTAGGCATGGCAGTAGGTGACAGAGTCAGGATTGAATGCTAAGGTAGCCTGGGTTTGACATCTAACCTCCTGACCTCTCCATTGTTTTCTTAGTGAGAGCTGCAGGGTGCCTAGAACATGGACAGTAGGTCTTACCCAGCACAGCTCTGCCACAGATATGCTGGGTAAGTCTTTGTTATGAGGACTTTCATTATTGGGAGCTCAGATGACCTCACACACTCACCGCAACTGCAAAGGATGGAAGTGTGCACATGCAAAATAGATTTTAATCAAAGATCTAGTATCAAATGGCTCAATTAATAAACAAGACACACTTGGTGATATTTTTCAGGTGAAGGATATTTATGTCTGTTATAACTTCCTGAAATGAGAAAGTAAGGATGAAATAGGGAGGATCAAAATACTATTTTACTCAGTTCCATGCTATTGCTTTAGATTTTAGTACTATGTAAGTGACAAAGGCTTAAAGAAAGAAAGTCAACAGATAAATTTTAACTACTTGTAGTTCACAGTGGCTATATTGTGACAGGTTCTTCCTATTTCATTGTTGTTGTTTTTAATTGACACTTCTTTCCTCCTCCTTTCAGATAAGGTTTTCCCTTTTTATCATTGAAGATGTGTAGTTATTTGCAAGAAAAAAAAAGTAATTTGTTGTTTGGCTGAAGCAGAAAAAAAAAACCTTGATAATAACTTTTCAATTTTTCCTTTGCTCCTTTGGCTTCCCTCCTCCCTGCTCCCACAATGACGGACTCGCTGTCCCCGCAGAAGCTTCCTGAGATGAGTGTCTCTGGCTAAGGCAGTCCATCATTGCTGTACACAAGGCGGTTGACATGGAGCCGGACAGGCAGGAAAGGGAAGGTGACAGGAGGTGTGGGAAAAGTCTGATGAGAAGTTCAGCTTCCTATTAATCCTCCTGCGGAAAGATCTTTTAAAAATCTCTTTAAGTGGTTTCCTGTTACAAGAAGAATCATAAAATAAAATTTAAGTAATACCAGATTTGAGTTTAATGAAGAGAGCTGTTATAGGTGCATTCTTATTTCCAAAAAACTAGAAGCTATTCCATTCCTGTTGATGGTTCTTAGGCCAAATTCATCATATACATGTTGAATCTAATCACCCAATGGCAGTGATAAACAAGACAGTAAAGCCAATGCTTGCAAGAAATAGAAAAGAACAATAATAATTCAGAGGTGATGCTTGAAATATATATACATACATACATATATACATACACACACACACACACACACACACACACACACACATATATATATATATATATATAAAAGAAATAAGCTCATTTGAATGAATGTTCTCTCCTTCTCTCCCTGTTACCCATTTTCCTTGAGTAAGCTTGGGTGTAAGAGACAGAATTCTCTAGAACATTTCCTATAGACTCTAAAAGAGAAAGCATAAGTCTCTTTATATTCTTTATAATGTTTGGGGTGTATTTAGGACAACATTCTACCTTGTAAAGAAGGCATAGTACCTAAATAAGGCTGGGATTATTTGAGATTTGCGGTTGGCATCCTGCCTCATTCTGCTCCTCTAACAGGAGACTTATCAAAGTGGTTGATAACTACTATTCACAATGACTTTTACAGGTGATTAAGGTTTTTTTCTCAGTCTGAGGCAAATGATTCTATTTTCAAGCCATCTTGATAGAGCTCTTCATTGATAAAGCACAAATGGGATTTCAGCTCCAGAAAGAGAGGACAGGAATACTTGGGCAAGTCTCGCCTGTCTGCACGACATGTAATCTCTCTGTGTTTCTTACCACTGAGTCACTCTTTGGCCCACAGCGGTCCAGCTCACATTCCCAGTAGTACCTTGAAACTGCCTGGCAAAGGCAAAATCACCAAATCCCATAAACACGTTTTTAGCACTTATCTAACTGCATCTGCTTACTGCACTTGGCATTATTGATTTTTCTTTCCGTCTTAGTGCTTTATTTCCTCAGAAAGCACTATCTCCTGTCCCTCCTTCTTCCACTTTGATGAATGCTCGCTGAACCTCCCATCATGGATTATGACTCATATTTTTGCAATAGATCTAAACAGAATTCAACCTCCCCATTCTTCCCCCAATGGGTCCTGTTTTTCCCACTTCTTTCAGTTCTCAACTGTTTGCACTCCTATAAGGAATTGGCCCTAGAACCATAAACATAAGGAGATGGTTCTTAGATTCTTCCACCTTGCTGCCCTCATATCCTTCCTTCGATTTTAAATCTTAAATATTTCTTAATTCCATCTACTCTTGCCTAGTCCTGTTACCATTGCACAACATAAGGACCCACTTGTCATTGATTTCCTTGGCTTCTCTCATTTCCATCTCAGATCCATCTTTCCAACACAATAAAGGCAATCTCACCATGCTATTCTCCTGCATCCTCCAGTGGCTTCCCATTGTCCCTAAAGTAAAATCTGAACTTTCAGCCTGACCTATCAGGTCCTCCATGATTTACCACTGACGGCCACTACAGCTTCATTTTCTCAAATTCTTTATGACTCACTTGGTACTTCAATAATATTTTATAGCTTGTTTCCATGCGTGCTGTGCTACTTGACCCTTGTGTCTTTCTTTTCACTACTCCCTCTGTTCAAGATGACCTATGGCCCCTTTTACTTTTTGGTCCTCCCCTGTTTTATCTTTAGGGGACCTACTCAGGCACCATTTATTCTAGGAAGCCTTCCTTTTGACTCCTTGGTTGAATTAGATGCTCTCCTTTTGTGTTTTCTTAGTGAACCAGGCAATTGCACTTACTATGTACTTAAATAACTTGTTTTATGATTTTTTGAGTACTAACAAACAAGAACTTAGACTGAGTACCATTCCTTTTTGTTTCTCTAGGATTTACCTAGTAGGGCAGTATCAACATAAATATGTCAGTGAAGTGAACTGGGGAAAACAAAGGAAAACTTGAGTACCTTTAGGAAAAATGGAGAGCATATCAAAAGGAACATTTGCAGTAAGTTATATGCATACATATATTTTTTCCTTCTTTTTTCTTTTTTTCCCCTCTCTCTAACATAATGTGCTAGTGTAGCATGGCCAGAAAGCAAGTCATTTTATTTGGTTCCTATTATAGATCATCTCTATAGTTCTAGATTTCCTACTAATAAGTAGATAGAGGAGTAATTCATTACAGGTGAGTGATGGAGTGAGGCTGTGATAGAAAGAGAATGGATTCCAAGAAAACGATGTTCCTTGTGTAACTTACCGTGATCACGATTTACATGTGATTTACATATCAACTTACTAAAATATTCAATAGAAATGGTGGGGGAGTCCTGGGTGGCTTAGTCTGTTAAATGTCTGACTCTTGATTCTGGCTCAGGGCATGATCTCATGTTTCATGTGATCGAGCCCTGCATTGGGCTCTGAGCTGTCAGTATGGAGGCTGCTTGGGATTCTCTTCCTCCCTCTCTACCCCTCCCTCGGTCTCTCTCTCTCTCTCTCTCTCTCTCTCAAAATAAATAAATAAACATTTTAAAAAATGAGATAAGTTTTCAATTAAAGGGGCCTTAAAGATTGTCTAGTCATCTTCTCATCTGACTAGTGATTTTGTCAAACACAGAGCCTAGCTGATGTTGGCCTTAATTAAATGATAATTTCTTTCTTCCTTGTTTTGTATTCAATGAAAATGAAATGGCTGGGGCACCTGGGTGGCTGAGTCAGTTGAGTGTCTGGCTTCGGCTCAGGTCGTGATCTCATGGTTGGTGGGTTTGAGCTCCACGTCTGACTCTGTGCTGACAGCTAGCTCAGAGTCTGGAGCCTGTCTTTGTAATCTGTGTCTCCCCCTCTCTGACCCTCCCCTGCTCACACTGTCTCTCTCTGTCTCTCAAAAATAAATAAATAAATAAAAAGAAAATGAAATGGTGATGTCACTTTAAAATAAAGAAACTGAAATGCTTTGGCCTTGGGTCACATGGTTTCTTTCAGGCAGAGGTAAAAACAAAGTGCTTTCAGTAAACTTTTACATAACATTCTAATTTCTATATATAAAGAAATTCCCAAAGATGAAAATTTATCAATAGAGATCTTACAATATACTCACCTTTCCAGTCTCTAATCTTGACAGCTTCAGCTACTAAGTCCCTTATTTGATAGGACTGTAATAGTCTGTCCTTCAACTGCTACTATTTGTCATTGAAGATGCCATATACAGTTTGAGATGCTACTTACTGTTTTTTTGAAGAAATAATCTCACCTAATATACCTGTGTTAGTTAAATGTCATTGACATACCCAAGACTTTTTAGACTAGGCCATGAGAGAATAAAGAGATGCTGGTGGCTCTCTAAAATATTTAACCAAGAAGGACATCCTGCTGACCTTTGTTTTATTATCCTGATGGAAAAACTTGAAAAGTTTATAAGGATATATATAGAGAACAGGAAAACATCTATTATCTTAATTGCTGGCCTAATTGAAGGGATTTAGAAAGAAGTGTGAGATAACATATAATAATTTAATGAGACTAAAGCTGAACTGTATTATGAATACCTTTTGTCACAGGCTAGCAAATGAGTCACTGGTCCTGAAGAGAAAGCCCTTTGAGGTTATAGAATGCAAGGGTCACCTAGTCAAAGGTGTGTGCTAGGAGGGCCAGCCTGGTTGGGAGAGATTGGATATTTCTCTTAACCTTTTTTCCTATAGCATTCCCATGGCCTTTTTACAACTTTTCTTGTTTATTGCTACTCTAGCAGAGTAATAAGCAATTTTCATAAGTTTCCTGTTCTCTTTTCTCCCACTTCAGATATATAATTTGACTTTCATGATGCTTTTCAACCTGCTTAGCTAATCCTTTTGTGTTTTTCTGGTCCTATGTGACCTTTCTGAAAGGTACCTTCCTGTGATTCTCTAGATAGCTTCTAAAACAGCCTGAATAAGTGATTGTATATGGTTTAAAGAAAAAATACTCAGTGGCCATTAAAATGGCATACATGGAGAATATTGTGTGCCCCATTGGAAAAATTTTTTCAAACTGCTTCATAGTTAAAGGAAATGACACAATTCAATGTTATTAAATAAAGATGGAGAGGAAGTGTGGAACTGAGGTATGTTTAATCATCTTCCTATACATATGAAAATAAATTCTACATATATAATACCACTATTTTTCTTCTGCTCTCAAAGGCTTATGATTAGCAGTTTTGCTGTGTCCATCTGTGTGTTTATCAGTAAACACAATCAAATGCCTCACCTTCCTTACTTTGAGATTGATTGCTTGTGCAATCTCTTGTTCTTTAGAGGTATTCCTGAGGCATTTCAGCATCCTCTCTCGCATCCTACCTTATAGCTACATATTTTTTCTTCCATAACACATATATCAAAACTGCCCAGTCTAACATTTATTTCTGCTACTTTGCTAAGTTCATGTCAGGCAGAAATATGCCCTATGGAAAATAATTAACTATTGTCAAATATATCATTTATCTTCAGTTGTTAAAGGAAGAGCTCTGAGGGGATTTCCAGTGATTTATTTCAAACTCTAAGTCAATTAGTGATTGACTCTTTCTAGTCCAGGGGTCATACACAGGCAAGTTATGGGCCAAATATATCCCACAGACACATTTTATTTGGTCTTAAAGGTGCTATAAAATATTTAAATTAATTACTAATATTTCATAGTTGTGGAGTTTCACATAAAAATCCAGATTACTAACTTTCTTGAAAAAGTGAAATTATCTAGTAACTGGTCTGCATTCCCACATGAGCACTGGTTGGTTAGCACTAAAGTTTTTAGAATAAGAGCTCTCCAGTTATTTACAAGTCCCAACTCTATTTCATCCCCATTTACATTCTTTCTTATCCTAGTAAACTTTCGAAATGGCCTATGCTCTGGATCAGTGCTTTTCAAATTTTTATCTCTATACGAATCACTTGAGAATCTTGTTAAAAGTCAGATATTAATTCAGTAATGAGTGTAGCCTGAGATTCTGCATTTCTGATAGGTTCCAAGTGATGCCAAAATTGTCATCCCAGGATATTTTGAGTAGTAAGATGCCAAACCAGTCATCCTCAAGGTGTGGCTTTTGATCAGAAGCGCCAGCATCTACTGAATCATGAACTCGGAGTGTTGTGCCTGGCGGTGTGTTTTGTGAAGCCCTCCTGATGATTCTAGTGCGCACTAAAGTTTGAGAACCACCATTCTAGTCTAATCTCAAGTAGGAAACGTTCGTAAAATCACCTAAGTCAGAGGTCTTAAATCCTGGCTGGACATTAGAAATCATTTGCGGAACTTGCAAAAATATTGATGCCTGCCCCTGAACCCCTGCCAGCCCGGAGAATCAGAGAGATTTGGTCTCCGGTGGCTTATGCATCAGTCTTGCTAAAAGCTCTTCAATTGATCTAACGTACAGCAGCACTGAGAGCTGTGCTGAGTACGGAGACTTTCCGGGCACTTTACCTGGATGTTCAGTGGCCCTCTCGTCTGAAAAATTCTATAACTCTTATCACTTTTAACTTAAGTCCATTTGTGTTTTTGCTATATCCCCTGTAAAGCAAAACACAGCTGATTTTCCATCACGTTCATAATGATTACTGGGTCCTTTGATCAAGTGCCGTATTTCACAAATCATCTCCTCACAGTGTATTTGTTATTTTGAAAGCACGTCTCACTGACTCCTTGCAGAGTGCATTACACTTCTGAGCTCAACAGATCAGGAATCATTTCTTGTTGATTCTGTTGACACGATCTGATAGGTTAGGTTGTGCACAACTCTAGAGGGGCACTGTCTACGTTAGTAACCATTACAGAATTGTATATTTATTAAGACCATTTTCTGGCAGATGGCAGTACAGTGCCTTGAAAAGGGGTTGCTTTCTCTAACTTGTGTGACGATGTCACTTGAGTAAGCAGTAGGGCTGTATTCACTCTACCAAATAAGACCACTGTAAATTCATTATAAAACCGATTTCCCTCAACTGAAAAACCCTCTGAGTAATCAATCATTTGGCAAAAGAGCAGTGGCTCAGTTTAGTATTCGTGTTAGGCATTTAACACATTTTAATTAGCTTCTATAAACTTAGGGTGGGAGTGTTCCAATAAAAATGTATTTGAAAGCCAGATATTAAAGCCTAATTCATTTGCCTGTTTTAGAAGTATTTTTAAAAGTTTCACATCTTCTGTACTGTGTTCTGAATTACAAGATTATTAAGAAATGACACTTAATATCACAAAAGCATCTTAGAGTAAGCAAAGAGTTATTTTAGGTTAGCCCAATGATTTGAATGACAGCATTATGGAGAGCAATCTAGGAAAGAAAAAAAATGAAAAAGAAAAAGAGACATACTATCAACTAGTAATTTTGTTTGCCTTTGAAAATAATGGGAAGTTTTTATTTTTAGTTGTGTGTGTGTGTGTATGTGTGTGTGTGTGTGTGTGCGTGCATGTAGAAGGAATAGAATAACTTAAGCTAACTCTGCAAATAGAATGGATCCTTTGCCTTTGGGCTTAAAGTGACTGTCTTGTAATGCCACTTTACCACCTGCTGTTATAGTCAGCCAAAGTGGAAATGAAACATTTTTATATCATAGCAGTCAGTATCTTGCCATATATATTTTCTTAATTTGAGAATGTCAACAGTGCGTGGTTTGCATCAGATCCCATGTTTCCCCTTTTCCCTAAGGATTAAAATTGACTAGTTCTTGTTACAAGAACTCGTATGTGGATGGGGGAGCAGCTTTTGATGGTTTTCTTTAACATCAGACAAAATGCTATACTGAAAAAATTTTCAGGCTCTCAGTTGACAATTAACTTATGTTTAAAATAGAGATCTAACTGTCCTTTATATGAACCTTTGGGCACTCAAGCAAAGGAATTTAGAGACAGGTTACTCAGAGCCTTGCCTTTAATTCTGTAAGAGGGGATTGAACATTTGTGGAAATTAACATTGGTAGTCCATATTATATCCATATAAATAAACAATGCAAGACATTGTTTATTTTATATCTTTCTAGACACCAGCAGAAGTCCTGTGATCTAAAATTTCAATACTTTTTTCCAGCATTGCAGACACATTGCCTTTATTATTATTTTTATTCCTTTGAAAGGTTCTTAGAACAATAGACTTTAGTGCAGACTTCATCCTCAGGAATAAAAAACAGAGTCCGGTAGGCATGATCATTTTAATATCTTACAGGCCTGGGTGCTAATCCGTACTATTTTTGACTTATTGTTTGGCCTTTAATTGAGTTTCCTTCTCATTAACATAAAAATAGAACAGAATGCAGTATAGAGTAGAGATTAAGAACTTGAACTCTGAAGCTAGGCAGCCTGGGTTTTAACTATTGGACGGATTTAAAGACATGTATGCTATAAATGGAAAGGAACTTTTTATATCAATTTTCCATTACTAGTAAAAATGGACTTTTGAGGTTAGCATTGTGGAAATAATTTGTTCTATTGATAATATAAAAATATTTTTCCTTTTCTCTCCTCCTTATCTTCCACCCCTTCTGGTTCCCTGGATTCACAATCTTGGTTAATGAAACACCATGATCCTATTCATTACCCATTCATTCAACCAGGTAGCATAGCCTATGTCTCCTTGGTGGGTTATTTCTTATCTTCAGTAGTTAATTAATTACAAAGTCCTGTCTGTTTCCATCTCTGAGACACCTCTATATCTTAGTTTGATTTTATTATTTCTTTCCTGGACTACTCTGAACTAGTCTTTCTCCTTCTATTTTCCCTCTTCCTAAAGCAGTGTGATTTTTAACCTTTGCTGCACATTAGGACTATTTAAAGAGTAAGGGAGCCTCAGCCCATCCTTAGAACAATCCATTTGGAATCTCTGGGGGAAGAACCAGACATTAATGTTTCTAAATGTTTCCCAAGTGACTCAAATGTAGGAGAACATTTAAGGTCCTCTGTTCTAATTACTCCTTGGTAACAATGATTCTAAAAGTGTAATTGCCTGACCAGCTGCATCAGCATCTCCTGGGACCATGCGAGAAATACAAATTCACACCCGAACCCTGGATCTGCAGGATGAGAGACTCTGGACTTGGGGCCCAGAAATATGTGTTTTAACCAGACCTTCAGGTGATTCCAATCGATGCTCAAATTTGAGAACCACTGCATTATGACAGAAGTTTTTTGTTCTGTTTTGTTTTGATTGTTCATTACTCCCATGAAGTTTTTTTTGGCATGGTCATACCTATTGAGCTATATTTGTTTATTTTGAAAGAATACACAAAACTTATATTAGCCACATTTCAAGACACAATATGTGCTTAAAGTGAAGCTCATTGTTAGAATAGATATAAATCAATAGTGTATTTTTGTTGATAAATTTGTTTTCTTTTTTGTAATAAATAATGGATCTTTGTTTTAAACCTTATAATGCAAATGCAGTAGAATGAATAGAGTATAGTGGTTGTGAGTCTAAACTAGACTGCTAAAGTTTGGATCTGTTTCTGCTAATAACCACACCAGCCTGGACAATCTACTTAATATCTCTGTGCTTTAATTTGTCATCTGCAAAATGGACTTTGCATAGTGTCCCTCTCAAAGAATTGTTAACATTAACTGAGTTAATGCGTGCACATCACTTAGAAAGTGCCTGGCTTTTAGTATGTATTAAGAAAATAAATTATTCTGTTATGCCCAAGTTTATAATATTGCCCCAAAACAAGCACCAGAGACTACTAGGGAGACTGAGTCATGCCTGCAAAAGCAAAGGGCTTTATTACGGGCTTAAGCTCACAGACTCCACCGACCCGCTGGCCACGTGGAGAGAGAGCCTCGAACAATGGCAGGGTAGGGCTTTTATGAGTTTGGGAGGGGGAGTTATAGAAAATGATGACACAAGTACAGTGATCCAATCCCTAACCCCGCCATCAAGACTGGCAGTTGTGGGAGCCAATCACAACATTCAGAGCGTTGACCAATCAGAGTGGGCCCAGGACCCCAAGTAGGGCATGACTAGGCCTGCCCCTGGAAAGATCAAAGGTGTCAGCCGGCCTCTTCTGATTGGGCACTGCAGGAGTTGTCCCTCCTTAATGTGCGCCCTTTCTTACGGAGAAGCTGAAGCCTTTCCCTTTAAATACAGGGGAAGGCTGAATCGGACCTGAGTCCTTACAATTCTTACCTAGAATTATAAAAAAACAGCTTTTGGTATTTTCTGGTATCATCATATTATTTTATGAAGTTCAACCAATTATTTTGTTGCAGGAGTCTTTTTAAACCACCTATTTTGTTAGGGTTGGCTTAGTTAAACTAGGTAATTCACAAATCCGTTTAGTTGGGCACTCTTGTAATGCCACATGGCCTGATCCCTTGAAAGTGAACTCGTGTGAAAAGTAGTGCAGTCATGACATCTATGCAACTCCTGCTCTCTCTTTAAGGTCCTGGATAATTTGGCCAGGGGAGGGGAGGGTATTTGTATTAGATGGAAGTAAATACAAATAAAAGTTCTAATTGACTTTCACACTTCATGGTCGGTCTTACACAACTCCTGGGGGAAACATCCCACCATGGATGCTTTGCCATAGGTTGTGCTTCTCACATTTTGATGTCTATGTGAATCACTTGAGGATCTTGTTAAAAGGCATAATCTGAGCTGGTCCTGAGATAATGATGGCAATTTCATTAAATATGAGAACTAACCTACTAGCCAACAATTGATGAAAATTGAGGAATAGTAGAGATCAGAAAGTTAGGAATAAAACCAGTTGAGAAGTTAGAGGTCTAATGTTTGTATAGCTAATTTGGAGACATTGAGGATGATTTTTGGAGAGTGTTGTTAGCTATTATTTGGATTAAATTAGACCCCTTGGGACAAAGCCCACAACTGTGGTTTGGTTTTAATACCTTCATCTGCCTGAAGTTATATAGGACAAGATATAGAGCAGTCTACTTCCAGCATGACTTTAGAATAACAGACTGATAAAATTCTGTGAAGTCACCAAATTTAGCTAATCAATCATTTATATATATATACACTGTGTATGTATGTAATATTGTGTAATGTGTACACTGATATATACTCGTATATATTATAATTATTATATATATACACACATATAAGCACACACACACATAATGCATTGAGATCCAGAGAGGTGGACATAAGCTCCCTGTGGTAATTACCTGATAGAACATCCCAAGCACTTTGTAACATTTTCTGAGCCGGCTGGAAGGTCAGGTGGTAAGTGTGCCATCTCTCATCCAGGACTGGGCTATCCCAAATGCTACTGTAAACCATAAGCAGCAGCCTCACTGCTTTTGTGACTGTGAATTTTAGTGCAGAATTCCACAAAATACTGGTTTCGATGTTAATAACTGTTTAGACAGGTTCCAAGACACAAGTAAAAAATTTGCTTAGT
This sequence comes from Suricata suricatta, assembly GCF_006229205.1. Classification (NCBI taxonomy): domain Eukaryota; kingdom Metazoa; phylum Chordata; class Mammalia; order Carnivora; family Herpestidae; genus Suricata; species Suricata suricatta. The sequence continues at coordinate 43,327,232 of NC_043709.1, read as the reverse complement.
GTATCAAAAGGACACGAAGACACAGAAACAATGAGAGAGGTGTTGCCATTGCTTCACGGTAGCCTCTCTGCCCTGCTGCAAAGTGTATGGTGATCAGTTACATGTCGTTTTGAGCTATAGAACCCTCATGCTCTATTAACTATGGTGTTAGGAAAATGGCTTCTGGCAATTTTCCATCATGCAGTTTCCTGCGTATTTACATTAGGAGCAACATTTTTATGATGGGTACAAAAAAAAAATCCCCTCTTCTCAGCATTTCCCCATTAGGCATACAAAATGCTTTCCTTCCTATAAAATACACTTTAGGAGTATAACTTAGTGATGCACATTAGATACTGGAGCTTGGAGAAGTAAAGGGTTCAATTCTCTGGCTCATTATTAGTTCTTTCTGTACTCATTTCTTGATCTAATGTAAATTGAACTAGGGAATATTTGGAACACTAGTAATGGGTTTTGAAAAAAATATCATTGAATAGAAACTCTCAGAAACTCTTCTGTAGAAAAATTTGGAAAAGTTAGTTTTTTTTCATACTCAGAAGAAGATATTTATAGCAAATCATCAGGTACCGTCGCTAATGAAAGACATGGTTCATATTTTGATCAACGTCTCCTATCTGATACACTATTCAGTCTGAATGGGCCATGACATTCATTTTTCTTCATGGCATTGAGTTACCTGATGCTATTTCAAATGGTAAATCTATGGGTTTGGATTATTTAAAAAACGTCTTTTAGTAATATGCCAAGAACTAAACTGATAAGGTTCTATTTTAGTTTTCTTAAAGGCAAATTAGTTTCTAGTTAGTGTTAAAATTTAGTAATGTAACATAGTATCACCATGGTTTTTGGCTCTATAATTGTACTATTTCTTAACTGTATTTTCCTTCCTTTTCTTCTGCCTTCATTACCCCAAACAGCATGGGAGATTTCCCTAGAAACCTTTAAAATTCACAGTGAATTTTGGTATTTCCTGTTTATACTACTGGCTCTCTGAAAATGCATCCATTGTTTAGATGCTAGTTAATATCACGTAATACTTTACACTACAATAAGTGATAAAAAAATCAACAACTATGGGGCTTCAATGATTTTTTTTCCTGAGAGGCTTCACAAGTATTTGATTTTGCTTGAAATTAATGCTTGACAGTTTTAAATTAGATTCCAACATTGGTTCCTTTGAATTATGTGTTTGTATTTTTTTGTTGACTATTGTGTGTACTACTAGTACAGTTTATGCTAAGAGGAACGGGCTTTAAGCCACAATGAACCTTTGTTTCCACTTTACCAGACCTACATAAATAATTTCTTTTAGAGGTAACCACTTTGTTCTCAGGCTGTCTAAAGTGCATATGAATTTGGAAATACATTTTACTGACAACTCCAAGTTTCAAGAGTTAAGATGCTCATTTATAAATAGTACTATTTTTATACTCTTTTCTGCTGGAAATGTGAATCTGTCAATTAAAGAGTGTCAAAGAGCTTTCCAAACCTCTGAAATGACTCCCAGCTACCTTACTTTTGAAACAAGAAAGACTCCTGAGTTGTATGCTGTGGGATGGGTCCACTCCAGCAACTAACACTCAATAAATAACTGGTAAATGAGAGCCTTTCACATGGTATTGTATTTTTTCCCCCTTCAGGTGATGATGCTAACATGTGTGATTAGACTTTGTGTTATATTTGTGTAAAAGGTTGTATAATTCATTTTGACAATCTGCTGAGAATGATAATGAATGGTAAGCGAGTATTATTTAAAGCATTGATATTTAATTAATTTATATTTAATTATATGAATATATAATAGCTGTGCTTTAAATTTACCTAAATGTATCTAAAATACTCATGGATAGTGTCTACTCTTGCCTCCTTTTTGAGTGGCTCACTATGCTGCAAAGATGCAATATCACACTCTTCTGGCTTTCCCCCTACTCTTATATGACAGTGCCTGTTAGTACTCTTTATGCGTCCTGTTCCATTTTCCCCTTCCTCTGCCCGTTTTAAGTTTTCAAATGTATTTTTTAATTTTTTAAATGTATTTTATTTTGGGAGAGAGAGAGCATTCATTCCAGCAAGTGGGGAGGGACAGAAGGAGAGGGAGAGAGAATCTCAAGCAAGCTCGGCACTCAGCCCGGAGCCTGACTCAGGGCCCAAGCTCATAAACATGAAATCATGACCTGAGCTGGACTCAATAGTTCAATGCTTAACCAACTGGGCCACCTGGGCGCCCCTCTGACTATGTTTTTGTTTATTTGTTTATTTTTTGAAGTTTATTTCTTTTGAGAGAGAGAGAGAGAGAGAGAGAGAGAGAGAGAGACTGAGTGAGAAATGGGGGAGGAGCAGAGAGAGAGGGAGGGACAGAGAAAGAGGGAGACAGAGAGAATCCCAAGCAGGCTCTGCACTGTCAGCAGAGAAGGTGGACCTGGAGTTGACTCACTAACCTAGAGATCATAACCTGAGCCAAAAGCAAGAGTCTGATGCACCCAACTGGCTGAGCCTACCAGGCCTCTCCATTCTGCCTGTTTTTAAAATCATGCTCCTCTGACATCTTCTTGGTTGGTCTTCTTATCTGTGCTCTGTATCAGTCACAGGCTACTGTATATATGATGATGACTTTTAAAATCTCCCCCAGTCTAGATCTAGATAACTCCTATTCAATGAATAAATCTCATAATTGACTTTTTCCAGATAGTCTTTCCTCATTCTTAAGATTTGGGACCTCTTTCATGTAGTAGTAATTATAGTAATATTATAATAATAATGATAATAGTATAGTAATATAGTATGATATACACTAATTAAATTATAATATATGAATACATATTATATATAGTAGATATAGTATATTTATCAGTATAATAACAATAAAGATAATGATGATGATAGTGATAGTGATACTCTATTAGTTTCTTCTCGATGGTGTAATAAATTGCCACATATTTAGTACCTTAAAACAATGGAAATTTATTATCTTACAGTTCTGTAGGTTGGACATTTGATTAAACTGTTTTCACTAAAGGCTTTAGAAGTAGAGAATCTCTAAAATTTCTCAGCTTCTCTAATGAGTAGAGGCTGGCTGCATTAATTGGCTCATAACCCCCTTCCATCTTCAAAGCCAGCAATGGCCTCCCGAGTCTTTCTCACATTGCATCACTCTGACATGAATTCTTGTGTCTCCTGCTTTTACTTTTTGGGATCCTTGTGATTACATTGGGTGCAGCTGGATCATCTAGGTTACTTTCCCATTTTAAGGTTAGCTAACTAGCAATGTTAATTTTATTTGCACCTTAGTTTCTTTTTGCCAAGTAATCCAATATATGCACAGGTTCTGGGAATGAGATTGTGGACGTCTTTGGAGGAGGATTTTTCTGTCTATGAGAATATCTAACAGCCAATGAGAACTTACCATTTTCTAGGTACTATTCTAAGCACCTCACATGTATTGTCAAGAACTGTGTCAAGAACTGTGAGGAGTCTGAGATTTTACCTTACCTTACCTTATCTACAAACTTGACAGGTCACCTGCCATTATTTCATGAATGCTTGTTGGAGACACAAAACTCCTGAGTTAGAGATAAAAACCTTTACTGCTCTAGCATAGCAATAGCCAGAGATTCAGCATTTTTTGTGTTCATTGCCCTGAGCCCCAGTTCCCAAGAGCAATGCAAGGAGGACCAGATGATACCTCCATATGCATTGGATTATGTTACAAGTGAGGAACCTTGAGCCTATGGAACCTGATTCTTTTATAAATAATGGTATATATGCCTGACCTTTGCTATGGAGAGGATACTTTTTTTTTTCCTTTTGCTCTACAGATATTCTTAAAATGATAGTCTGGAACAAAAAACAGTCAGTGTCTGTGCTCATGAGACATACAGAAATGTGAGAGACCCTTGAGAATTGTGTTCCAACAATAGCCCTCACAGTAACCCTGTGAAATGGTTGCAATTATAATCATCTCCACTTTACAGGTAAAGAAAATGAGGGACAGAAATGATAAGTAACATGCCTCATTAAGTAGCAGAATTGAGTTTGAACCTGGCTGGCTGGCTTCAGAGCCCATGTTCTTAATCTCTGCTCTGTGCTGCATCCATTATACCCAGCATTCATTCTAGCAAATGCACTGTTCTGCACTTTTCCTTCCTCTATGTCTTCTATGTCTATAATGTATATACTTTTTAACTTGATTGTATCCCCCATTGGTTTTTAAGCCTCATGAGGGTTTAATGGGACTGTGTCTTTATTGTTCAAGGTTTATATATCCAGTGTTCAGATCAGTCTGGCCTGTAATAGGTAATGAATAAGTATTTTAGGAATAAATGAAAATGCATCATAAATGAAGCCTTAATAGAGAGAAACCTTTACTTTCAACCTACATTCTCTTAGATAACAGCAAGTCTTTGTTACATAACAAGCATTAGTCAATTTGGCCTGTTACCAAATGATGAGGATAGGGGTCATTCAGCGGGTGTTCGATGTTTATGTCTAATCATGTCCATTAAAGCAAAGACCATGAGTTTCTAAAGTGCTTGAAAGAAGATGCAAAATATGATGATGGAAATTAAAGTAGAGCTAATTTTAAAAATTAAATGGGTGAGAAAATGACAAATGTTCCTTGTGCATATAGGATAAGTCCTTTGACATAGAAATTCTTTTTCAAGGGAAAAGGAAATTAGGCAACACATGAAAAGCGTTCCTCCTTTGCAATTGACAGTAATCAGTAAGTGTCGAGAAAAAGTGATTGCAGAAATGTAAAAAAAAAAAATCTTCTGAATATGTGGCAGGAGGATCAGCAAAACTGCATATTATGGCCTAACACTACTTCAGGAGAATGCTAGGATTTGAGAATGTAAATGCTAGGCTTGTGAATGCAACTGGTAATGATGAAAATTCTGCTATAGGCCAAAATGTACAGCTGAAACAAGCCTCTTTTTTGACAGAAAGATGCCTCAACAGAAAGTCCATCAGGAGAGGGGCACCCGGGTGGCTCAGTCAGTCGAGTGTTGGAATCTTGATTTTTGCTCAGGTCTTGATCTCATGGGTGTGCGATGGAACCCCCTGTGGGGCTCAGCTCAAAGCCTCCTTAGGGTTCTGTCTCTCCCTCTCTCCACCCCTCCTCCACTCACATGCTTTCTTTCTCATTCTCTCTCTCAAAATAAGTAAATAAATAAACATTAAGAAAAAAGAAAGTCCATCAGGAGAAAGTGTGTTTTATTTTAAGCTTTGAAGGGTTGATTCACTCTTATATTTGCTGGCAATGTATCCAAGGATACATTTTGTCCTTCTCTTTGTCAAGTGAACTTAAAAACAGCCATTCAGAACCTAACTAGTGTGTGAATAAAAAACAAACAAACAAACAAACAAAAAAGCTTAAAATTTTCACTTGGAAGAAAAAAAGTTGGTCTCATTTTATAATACTAGTAATAGGCGACTTCTATGAGTTTCATCTTGTTTATGTTACTATATCAAAGGAAACTTATATTTCTACTAGCCACATATGGTAATTGTCAGAGCACGGTGTTTTATGTTTTACTTAAGCATAAATGCATATATAAATAGTATCTTGAGCAAGTGCTATAGTCATGGCATAAAGTATAACATTTGTTTGTTTTTACCTGCTATACCTTTAAAACTTATTTAGCACCCCTGAATGAAAATATGGAAATGTTCTATGATGCTGTTTTCTTTTGTTTACTCATTCTTAGTTAGTTAGGTCCTATATTGCTTTACATCATAACATAAAATCTCAATTCAAAAATTAAAATGCCCGATGTAACAGGTTAGCCAGTCCTTCATCTTTGTTCAGAGAAAAGGTTCCTCCTCTTCTAAGCTAAATCCTGTGATGCATTTAATTCCCCAAGGTGGGGATGAACTGGAAAGATCCCAACTAGTGACAGCACTAGTGAGTTATCATGTTTTGTTCTTAAGACGAAGTGCTTTACATGGACCATCTCATAGACTCTTCACAACAACCTACAAGGAAGTCACCATTAATATCCCCAATTTATCAATGAGAAAATGAAAACTGGGAGAGGTTAAACAATTTGTTCCATGCCCTATAGCTAGTATGCATTAAACGTGGGTTTGGATCCCAGACAATGTGGACTCCACAGCTCCAATGTTTAACTACTATGTTCACTGCTTTCTGCCAAGAGGGCCTGGGCAGCAGAGCTGAACAGATAACTTGCATTGGGATTGAGATGCTGGTACAGTAGACTTGGAAGACAGTATTGGGGATAAAATTTAAAGGGTGACGTGAAACAGGACACAGGAGGAGGAGGTAGGTGAGAAGTTGTTTTTTGTGTTTTTTGTTTTTGTTTTTGTTTTTGAGAGGGGGGGGTGAGAGAGTGACCATGTGCATATAAGTGCGACCAGGGAGGGGCAGAGGGAGAGAATGAGAGAATCCCAAGTAGGCTCCACACTCAGCATGGAACCCCGATTGGGGGTGGATCTCATGACCCTGGGATTATGACCTGAACCTCAATCAAGAGGGAGGTGCTTAACTAAGCTGCCCCCAGAAGTTGGGGCTTTGAGAGCAAAATGAACTTGAGGTGGAAGGACCAGGGCAAAATTCAGAGTACATCTGTGAACCTGAAGGGAGGGCATCTGAGTGCTCCCTGGTAGAGGAGTTTAAAAAAGGAACAGAGCACTTCACATGGCAGAGAACCACAGGACTGCTCGCCAAAACTGGAGAATTTAATGCTCTTATTGGATGGGGATCGATAATGGTTCTGTATCTTGTTTGTAATACCAGCAAAGCAAGTTGTAAGCTCTATTCGGCATGACTTGTCAAAATGAGGAAAACTATTCATTTATCTTGCAACAAATTCTAGAACATCAGCCATGTTCTTGGCACTGTGCTAGGCTCTAGAAATGCAGCAATTGAAATAAAAAATGACCTGCCTTTATGGAGGTAAAGTTCAGCTGGGTTGGTGTTCCAGCGTAGATGCTGTCTTCCCAGAGAAGCTTTGCCTGATCACTCACTCTGACCGGGAAGTATCCTCCCCTGAACCCCATTAATCTTTAACATCCCCTACATTATTTTCCTCATAGAGCCAATCCTAAACTCATATGTTTATTTATTTATCGGAGTATGTTTTGTCTCCCTACCCCAACTCTAGCCCCAAAGCTAGAGTATGAGCCCCTTGGGAGCCAGATCACTGTTAGACTCCTCTCCTGAGGCAGAGTAAGGACTCAGTAGACGTTGTGAATGAATGGATGAATGGAGGAAATATACTGCAGGTACAGGAAAAATAAGAAAGATTAGTTACTCTCATGAGAAAGCCTTATGGATTTTCTCCCTATTGTGAGGCTAGAACTTCTAGGATTAATGTCTGGCACCGTAGATTTTCTGAGCAGAAAATCTCACACCCAAACAGGGACCGGTGCCGCTCTGTAAGGAAGGAGCCACATCCTCTGCTCATGCTCCTGGCTTGGCAGCAGCTGTGTCCTCTGCTTAGGTCTGGAGCGATTGGCTACCCAGGTGACGTTTATTGAGTTTCTTTGCTATTTAACCTCTTATCTTCCAGAATTTTCTATCCTTTTTTGGGCTCAAGTTTGAAGTCTGGGTCATTGTGAGTTCTGACCGTTAGCAGGGACCCTCTTACTACTCTCAAAATATTTAGATGAATAAATGGATGGCAAATGCAAAATGAATTGACAGATTTGGGTGTGGACAATGGAAGGCAGAAATCGGCTGGTTAAGAAATATTGCTGAGGAGGGGCGCCTCGCTGGCTCAGTCCGTTAAGCATCCGACTTCAGCTCAGGTCATGATATTGCAGTCTGTGAGTTCAAGCCCCACATCAGGCTCTGTGCTGACAGCTCAGAGCTTGGAGCCTGCTTCAGATTCTGTGTCTCCACCTCTCTCTCTGCCCCTCCCCTGCTCATACTCTGTCTCTCTTGTTCTTAAAAATAAATAAAACATTTAAAAAAAAAAAGAAAATATTGCTGAGGAGACCCAGGACTTTAGAAAGTTTGGCTTAGGCAAAAGAGAAAGTGTCAAGAGAGAGCAAGACAATGGACAAGTCTGTAGAGGTCATGTTTCACAAGGTATCTCTTCTACTCCTTTTACTTTTAGAACATGGAGTGTGAATTTGATCTTGTGGCAGAAGGTATCTGAGCTGAAGGATACTAGACTAGAGGCAGGGCTTGGATATGCCCAGAGCTAAGACCAATACATCTTGTTCTGGATGACAACTGATGATGATCTGTGAGCCCATAATCTGACTGTGGCATAGAGGAGAGACCTGATATTGAACACTTTTTTTTTTTTTTTGCTAGTGGTTATTTATTAATTTAGAGTACATTAGCATAGATATTTACAAAGTTATACATCAAAACACCGCCACTAATGCTTGGAGACTGTATTTTGATTTGTATGTATTATTACACCCTGTTTGGTGATTCTTTGGACCTTTTGACATAGTTTCAATATCCCTTTTAGCATAATGTTAGGGTCCTAGAACAGTTTCATGGAGATTAGCTTCCCTTGAGAGAGCAGAAGAGGAAGTTGCAAGGTTATCTTTAGGTTTAAACCAGATTAACGGGAGGAGTCTATTCCAGAAGGAATACACTGGGGGCTATCAAATAACAGTCTACCACAAAAGTGCTTCCATATTTTCCTCTGGAGCTCAAAGAAAGCTTCTAGACATGTGAGAAGTGACAGAGGACATTGGAGTAGGTGAGAACACTCAGAGAAAACTAAACTAGTAGAATGAGTTAAACAACAATAACAAAAAACTTACAGATGGAAATTTTAGGAACTTTGATTTTCAAAAGTCAGAGGGTGACCAGAAAATAAAAAGAAAAAACAAACCAACACCAAGAACATAGGCTAATCTCAGAAGTGGAGGAGAAACAAGAATATCCAGTTATGACAGATCCTCATCAATATTATGATAATTCTCAGCAATATCAAAGAAATAAGAACTGAGAAGCCTCCATGAGATTTTGTGATTTTAGTTAGCAAAAACTGTTGCAGCATGGGGTTAAAGGTAGAAGGCAAATTATAGAGTATTGAAGGGAGCAAGCAGAGGAAGTCAGATTTTTATGTTAATTTATGTAATTGCATTCACTAGTATTATATGAATATTTGCTCTCTGTGTATAGTTTTAAAAACTGTAGTAATTAATTGGAAACAGGGTACTATGCATAATTTTATCCTGGATTTTCTTTGAATTTCCGAGTAAATTAGATTCTGAAACATTTGAATTTTCTTCTGTTTTCAAGGCATATTAAAGAGGATGTTGCACATTTTAATGATAAATTTATTTTTGCAAAAATTGAAATAATGTAAATCATTGTGAATACATCTTAACAACTTCAAAGTTAAGCAGAATATTTCACTTCATGAAGGTACTTTCTTTTAAACATTTTGAGTTTTACTGATGTGCAGTAAACTGCACATATTTAAAGTGTACAGCTTGATATTTTAAGATATTTTATACCCATGAAATCATCACCCTAATAAGCATATCCATTATCTCTAACAGTTTCCTGTTGCAATCTAATACCTCCCTTTTTTTTCCCAGGAAACCACTGGTCTGCATTTTGACACTATATGTTAGTTTGTCAGTTTCTAGAATTTCCTGTAAATGTATGATTCATGCTACATATATATATTCTTCCTTTTTATTCAGTATAACTATTTTGGGATTCAACTTTGCTACATGTATTCATAATTCATTTTATTGCTGAATGGAATTTTGTTGTATGGATATACTGCACTTTATCTGTTTACCTGTGGAGAGACGTTTGTATTACTTCTAGTTTTTGGCTCTTGGAATTAAAACTGTTAGGAACATTTGTGTATCAGTGTTTATATGGATATATACTTCATGCAAGTATTCTTAAAATATAAAACTTTCACAATATAAAACTATATACAAATATAAAAATATTAAGATTCCTTAACTTATAAAGGTATAGAGCAGAGGCCTAGTTAAAATCTCTCTTAGTAGTTGTTAAAACAAAATCCAAGATTCTTTGGTGTTTTGTTATGAACTTATTATGGGGGTAGTGGCATAATCTAAAGTTTTTAATTTCACTTTTCTCCCCTTCTGCTATCCATAGACATGGTTCCCTGTATCTATTATAAAACCTTTCTGTGTCTAAGAAGCTGACTCCTATTCCTGATCCTTCTGTGTCTTACTCTGTCCTCAATCACTTTTTCTGAGTCCAGCTCCATTTGCTCAAGAATTCTCGTGTGGTTGTTGTACAGCCTCGTTACCAGGTCTGACTTCTGTGCCCTCAGACCTCTGGAAACCAATGGGAACCATCTGCCTGTTGAGGTCACCAGTGCTGGTATCTTTGGCACCAACTTTCCACTGGCCCCTCACTGTACCCACTTGCACTGCTGGTTAGGCATTTGCTTTCTGATGACTGCCCTCTAAGTGAACCTTCCTCTTTATTACAAATCCTAGACTCTGCATCTGGCTCAGGTCTGGAATCTTCTTTCTGTGCCATTTAAGCCAATCCAAATTCCAGTCGGTGGCCTGATCTGCTCACTTACTTTTGGGGACCTGACTACTCTCAACTCTTGGAGAACTCCGGCATATAGAAATACCTCTGTTTTCAACAGGCGTTGTTTCAAAGCATCATTCATAAATCCACATGTTCCTTCAAGTAAATGACACCAGAAATGTTACTGCTATTGCCACTGTTCGTCGCAGAGCTGACAAGTGTTGTTTTATTGCCTAGTTTGGTAATATTTAGGGAAGGACTCAAGTTAAAATCTTCAGTAGAAGAACATCTATTTGTTATATGTTTGCAGTTTGTTCCTCTCCTTTACATCCTTCAGCTGCATTGACCTTCTTTCTGTTTGTCCAATATACTCATTTCATTTTCTCCTTAGAACCCTTACATTTGTTGTCTCTTCTTAGAGACACTTCTCAAGTCTTTGGATAGCTGGCTTCTACCTTCATTCACACCTCAGGTGAAATGTCATAACTTTAGGAGGTTGGCCTTAACCATGCTACACGAACCCCATCAGTCAACCACTATCTTACTCTATTCTACTTTCTTTGTAGAGCTTAACATTCACTAAACGTCTTTTGTTCATTTACTGTTTGTAATTGACCTCCTCTTCCCGCACACGCCCACGTATGAATACAAGGGCTATTAGAGCAGGCAGCAGGGAGCTTGAAGGACAGAGCGGTTCTTGTATGGAGCCAAGGAGATGTTAAATGCGTACCTGCGTCAGTGGATGCATGGCTGTCTCTGACTGCCTGTTGAAATCCTATGTGTCTTTTGATGACCTACACAAATAGTAACTCTTTTCAAGAACCTCTCCAACCAGACGTTCTCTCTCTCTTTCATGGCACTTTTTATTCTCTGTTTCCCAGATTACGCTGTCATGTCTCCATTCTTAGATTAAAATGCAGTGGATACAGGGATCATATTGATTTATTTTAATATACATCTTAGACACAAGGACAGCAAATGATGAGAAGATGTTCCGTGAAATGATGAATAAATGACAATCAACAGTATTATAAGACTGTTGACCATTTTCTTTTTCTTATTATGACATATTTAAAGCATACAGAAAAGAAACAGTACTATTATAAATAATATCCATGTACCTCTCACTTGCTTTAAAAAATAATATTGAAGACAGATTTGTGATTTATAAGAAATATGAGGTTATCTAAATGATCAAATATGTATTTCTCATATATACTTGACATATGTTTCTCAAATATATTTGGTCTTCCTACAAGGTTTTTGGTTTAGAGTTTCCAAAACCCTTGGGATTTCCTAAGGGTTGAGAGTCTTTGTTATGTTAATGTCCATTAATGTTGTTGTCTTTGTTATGTTAATGAGGCAGCTTTAAAACTTGAGGATGGGGGCTGGTCTCCAGTGATGCCAACCCCATGATTAGCTAGTTGTAACTTTTTTTTAATGTCTTTATTTTATTTTGAGAGACAGAGACAGAGGGGGAGCTGGGGAGGTGCAGAGAGAGAGGGAGACACAGAATCCCAAGCAAGCTCCAGGCTGTCAGCACAGAGCCAGACATGGCGCTCAAACCCAGGAAATGTGAGATCATGACCTGAGCTGAAGTCGGACACTTAACCCACTGAGCCACCCAGGCACCCCAGCTGGTGGCAATGTTTAGTCCTATTCTCTAACCTACTGCTGGAAGAGGAGAAGGGCTAGAGTTTGAGGTCCATTGCCAATGGCCAATGATTTGGTCAATTTTGTCTATGTAACAAAGTCTCTGTAAGAACCCCAAGTGTTAGAGTTCAGGTAGAGATTTGAGGAGAATGAGGCACTCTTAGAGGGCATGGAAGCTTCATACCTTTTTCTCATACCTTGCTTCATGCATCTCTTCTATCCGGTTGTTCCTGAGTTATATCCTTTTATAATAAACCAGTAATCTAGTAAGTAAAAATGTTTCTCTGAGTTCTATGTACCTCTCTAGCAAATTAATCAGATTTAAAGAAGTCATGGGAACCTCAGTTAGAAATACAGGTGACAACCTGGGCTGCTGCATGGCATCTTAAGTGGAGGTAAAGGACAATCTTATAGGACTACACCTTTAATGTGGGTGAATCTGATGCTGTCTTTGAATAGATTAGTGGCAGGATTGAGCTGACTTCTCATATACCCTGGTGTTCAGAATTGCTGGGTGGTGTTTGAATCCTCCCCAACCCCAGGTTGAAATAGGGTCCAGGAATCTAAAAGACCATTCCTCATCCTCTTTCCCCACTTTATTTCCTGAAGCAATCATGATTCTGAATTTGGTGTTTATCATATACGTTTGTGATTGTATGTATATTTTACCACTACTGTCTGTCTCCGATATGTGTGTGCCTGTGGGAGTGTCCATTTACAACATATGGTATTCATTCTGCTTATTTTTAAGTAGTTTATGGTAAGTACCATTTTACATCTTACTTGTTCTCTCAACATTATGTTTTTAAGATCATCCATGTTGATTTATATAGTATAAGATCTATACTATCATTCATTTCAATTGCTGTGTGGTATTCCTTTCTATTAATTATTTTAGTTTCTTTGTCCATTATCTTGGTGAAAGGCATTCAGTTTTCCCTTTTCATTCTTAAAAACAATACTGCAGCAAACATTCTTGAACCGTGTTTTTTTTTCTTGCCATCCTAGGGGTTACTCTAGGTTATTGGGAAGCGAAATTTTTGGGTCAGAGACTGGAAATATCACATCATTGTGGTTAAAAGCAAGGCCCTGGAATCAGGCTGCCTGGGTTCGAATCCTTACTCTACCACTTGCTAGCTTTTCCAAGAAGCAGTGAGCATCGGCTATTTACAGCCCTTCTGAGCATGCATACCCTACCTCAACCCCTGGCATCATGCAGGCAGCTTGGCTTAGGTCCCTGTGGCTCTGGCGGATCCTGCTGGAACCAGTTCCCAGCTGTCACTGCCTTTCCCCCGGGCCAGAGCCCAGCAGGACTGGGGCTTCACATGCAATCACTGCTTTGCATTTCTGTACCATTTCTGATCCATAAGAGGTTTATTTTCAAGCCTGGAGATATTTTTTAGTTTTCTCTTTTAATATTTTATTTATCATTGCTATGTGTTTGGAGCCAAGGGAGTACATCAAAGCATGACTTATTGTGTCACCTTAACCAGAAGTTGATAATACCTCCACAGCCTTTTAAAATAAGCACATATCTTTAGAATCATCTAATCATAGCTTTTTCGAGCTAGAAGGGATTTTAGAGATAATGAAGGCCAATAACCTTATTTTATAGGTGAGGGAATTGCCGTCTCGAGAAATTAAGTGATTTACTGATGTCATAGATCTAGTTAATGGTGCAGGGCAGGACCAGAACCAAAAGCCTATGGGTTCCCTCAGTAGTCCTTTTTACTATTACAGTTTCTTCTATAAGCTTTATTTGCACGTAACATTTTATTTTAAACAGAATGCAAAAAAGAAAGGAGAATCTCAGCAATTAGAAAAATGACAGGTCACATTTTTAAACAGATCTAAGATGTTTTCTCTCAAAAGAGTTGGGGTAAGAGGAGTACAGTATTCACTGCATTGAGCTGAATATATTTTCATTGGAAGGCACGATGCCTTTTGACTCTAGATTTCTGCTGCATTTGGTTTCCTTGACTTTCTGAAACTTATTAGGATGGGCCCATCAATAATGGTGCCGATACTTCCAGCCTCCTCCAGCACTGGGTCTGAAAATGAACTGTGATGAATGGATATGGCCAGCATTTACAGTGATAGCCTATATTTCTGCTGTCATGTAGAAATGGCAGGTAGTTTAATTTAGAAAAAAAAATTACCGAGAAAGAGCAAATATTCCTTTTCATTAGGATTTCTGGACTTTTTAAGGATATGAATTTAGAATCCAGTATGTTTGTTAAAGCCTTTGGAACTGTTTTATTCTATTTCTAGATCTTTTAGCTGTGCCTAAGCACCCGTACGCTGCTATGGAGAACTGGGGACTAAGTATTTTTGTGGAGCAAAGAATACTGCTGGATCCCAGTGTTTCATCTATTTCTTATTTACTGGATGTCACCATGGTCATTGTTCATGAGATATGTCACCAGGTATGAGAAAAAGGATCAGGTGTAAGTATAATTGCAAACTATTGAGACTGCAGAATGATTTTCAGATACTCAGATGAGGAGCTGAATTATTATCCTCCCAATTAAGTTTTAACTATATGGAGAGCACTGCGTAGTTCTTTTTGGATGATATGTCATTTTTCTCAGATGACAGCACGAACAAAAGAAAACACACTGATCTTATTGAATGAACAGCTGTCATTCAGTTTAGTTGGGCAGTGAGATGGCACCCCCAGCCGGCAGCCTCTTTGGAGACCCTACCCAGTCACAACTCCTTGTCAACCTTGCTTTATTTTCTTGTGATTATTGGTGTGTATATATGGTAAGTGCAGTGGTGGCAGTGATTTATTGCATTGCTGCAAGATGTAGCCGAGTTTTGTGTACGTGTCAAAATTTGCTTTTGCTGAAATCAATTTGTTATTCCCTTTTTCCCATCACACAGACACTTAGGAAGTCTTTCACTAACTCAGCCATAGACTCTTTGTTCTCAAATGATTGATATTTTTTTTGTCTTGGCATGTTTAGAAATTCATATGTAAATTAGCCAACTTTGTAGTGGAGCTGAGATAAAATTAATTTCATTTTGATTTTATGCACTTTCTTACAATGAGGGGAAGGTATTACGGGGATTTTGAAATGCTTATTTGAATCTTGATTCTAGTAAAAAAAATTGGAAATAAATGTTCATGCTAATAGAAAGCAATCCTTGTCCTGATAACTATAGATAGTTTTAAGTTAAAACACTGGGAACATCTTATTGTGATACTGTATGGCTTCCATTTGTTATAAACCCAAAATATTTTTGAAAAGCTAGGAAAACTTAAGAAGGAACTATGTGGAAAATGCTGTCAGTGGGAGAAGGTGAACTGCTAAATGCTAATATGTGAACACTGACTTCATGATAAATTGGTCCAGACTATACGACCATTTACCTCAATGCCAGCATTTTGAAAATGAACCTGTAGGATGTTTGTACCTGTCATGTTGCCCAGGTTGGGCATGTGTTCCTTGCCTCAGAGACTTAAGGGAATCCACGGCACCATAATCAGGGTTCCTGAAATGTGCCAAAGAGAATGGTTTCCAGCGAAATATAATTCTTGGAGGCATAAGGGGTTTCGTTTTTGCACATTCCTAGAAAAAATTACTTATATAGTTCTGTTGAAAAAAAGCACGTTGATGATGTTATCTTTGTCCCTAGAATTAGATTTCATTTGTTTCATATTCTGAATTATTTTGTTGTTATGGCTTAGTAGCATCAGGCTACTTACCATGAAGAAATGAACCAGAAGCTGGGAGAAACAGAATTTCCACTATCATTACCAAATTATTTTCTACATTATTCTCTCTCCCTACCTATTTATTGTCACAGTTCTTAAAATGGGCTTTCAAGTTAGAGGAGAAATATGCAATTTGATCAGGAATAAAAATTACTTTATGGTCACCAATATATTCAATGTTATTTCTTATTTGTATGTCAATTAGAGATCCTCTTGAGTAACTGACACTGTATTATAATATTGAAATATTCAGTCATGAAGCTCTTCACCAGAGCTCCTAAAGCTGTACCTGATCTGATACTGTCCGCTCTCTCCTTCCATTTCTTAAATATCTCATTTCCACTTAGGGTCTTCATATTAAGTGTTGCTTATACTTCTTCCCAAGGTTTTCTCAAGGCTGGCTCTTTCTTATCATTACAGTCTAAGCTCAAATGTCACTGGCGTGGAGAGAATATTTTTGCTTTTACAATCTAAAGTGGCTTCTCCCCCATTGCTATCTCACTTTCTTAGGATCTGAAATTGTGTTGTTCATTTGCTTATATATTTTTTATTTTGTATCTTACCTCATCCCCCTCTGCTTCTACAATGAAGTGACAGCTGCATAAGAAGGGACGCCTTCTGACTTTTCATCGTCAAATCCAGTCTTAGGATAGCTCTGGGCATATAACAGTTTTGGTTTTGTTCTTAAGGAGAAAAAAAAATAGAATTTCTTTAACTTTTTGCTGAACTAAGCTATGCTTTCAGATTGATGCAACATGACCTAATCAAAACAACAATTAAAAATGACAACATTATTTTTCATGAAGCGATCTTGGAGACTTTTTTTGGTCCAACCCTTTAATATCATAAGATCGTGGAGAGCCAAGTGTGAAGCATCATGAAAGACCTTAGCTCCTTCCATCAGCCAGTGCTTTCTCTGAGTTACCAGTGCTACTGGAAGGCAGTGCTTCAATACCTCCTGTGCTGGGCTGCTCACTACTTAAGGCAGTGTGTTCCATTTTTGGCCATCTCATTCAGGTAGAGGGTCTCCTATATTTTCAACAGACGTCTACCAACCCTGATTCCATCCACTAGTCCTAATTTGTCCTTGCAGGACCACAGGACCCAAGTCTTTCCCTGTTCTACATACTAGGTCTTCAAATATTTGAAAATAACTGCCATCAGGCTTTTCCTCCTGAATCTTTCTTCTCCAGTTTATTCTTTTTGTATTCCTTAATCCTTACATTTTTGTTCTCTGAATGAATTTGTAAGAAAAACCAGTGTTGCCCAAGTAGTTGAATAAATTGATATTCCTGCCAAAATACATTTTAAGATCACAGAATCAATTGGAGAATGAATTCCAGTTATGATAACCATAGTTTAATACACTTAATTTTAGATAAAATTATTCTGGGATCAATTTAGTTTATATGATGCCCATTCATTTTTTAATTCCAGTGGTTTGGTGACCTCGTGACTCCTGTGTGGTGGGAAGATGTGTGGCTGAAGGAAGGTTTTGCTCACTACTTTGAATTTGTTGGTACAGACTACCTCTATCCTGGCTGGAACATGGTATGTGCATTTGTCTTTAGTTGTTTGGGATTCCTAGTTGAAAGGTTGATCTGTTGTTACATTGGGCCTATATTATCATTAGATGTGATCGAAAATACCATCTGAAAAATTAGATATCCAATAAAGAAAAAGTGACCAAAATTTAAATTTAAATTTAAATTAAATTTGAAGTATTCCAAGAGTTCTGTTTTACTTTTTAGAACTGAATAGAGTCTGACTGGTTATAAATTGATTTCCAAATGTTACAGCTTTTCTTGACAGACACATTTTAGATTGTTACATTTGATAACAAAGGAAAATTATCCTTTAAAATAAGAAGGTGATAGTAATTAACATGTAATATTTTAAGTTTATATAAAATTTCAATATATAGAAAAATGAGACCCTATTATTTTTTCATTGTGATGAAAGCTTAGCTAAAATATTTGCTTATATACTTGCTTATTTATAAAATACATTATGATTATAGATGTACTTTAAGATTAAATAACTTACTAAGACGTTATTAACTTTATGAAGATTTATGCACATTAAACCTATACTCCGAGAATATCCTCATATGTCTGAACCTAAAGTAGGACTTATTGTCCTTATATAGTAATGTTTCTAGAATATCCTAAAAGAAAAACTAAAGGGAAGGTGTCATTTTTCTGTATCTTTTAATATAAGGTTTTCATGTTGTATATGTTTTTATTGAAAAGTAAGTGACTATATTATTATTAAATGAAACCCAGGGTATATGTTGTTTTGGAACTTGAATTTTAAATCTAGTTAAAGTGATACTATGTAAAAGTTGCAAAGGACTAACATTCATCAATTTCTGGAAGCTCATGTTTTCACCTCTGATATACCATAGGTGATAACACATATTTAGTTGACACTGCTCTTTTTTGATGTTTAAATTATTAATAATATTATCTAACTATCTGCCATAATTATAAGTATGATTTGTTTGAGGAGCATTGAAACCATGATGAAATAGGAAGATATCTATAAGTCATAATATAACTTCTCTACCATAAATTCAACCGACTTCTGCCGAGTTAAAAAATCATTTACATATCTCACAGAGGAAATGTGAATAGTAATACCATATCGATACGTTTTAATTATGTCCATGCAGTTTTGTCCTTATTTTATAAAAGCAATGTGGTTCATTTGCTAAATAATTTGATAATTTTACTTAGCCTTCTATATCTAGGTACGTATGTGTATACAATATAATTTTAAAAATCTTACTTGAACTATTTTATCATGGCATTGAAAAAGCTGAAAATGCCTTTAAAGGACTTCGAAGAAAAATAATTATTTATTCTTTTAACAACTATGAAATTTTGAAATTGAAATGTTTAAGGATTTTGAAAATATTCCCCAAATAGCCCTAAAATATCTTGATTTTTAGTTGACTTTCAACCAACTTTGTTTAAAATTTTCATTTAATTTTTATTATGCTGTAGATCGTTACTGATTTATAATTTCATTATGTTTCAATATTAAAAAATGACCTCATTACAAGTGACATGCTACTCGTATAGGTAAGCTTTCTTTTCTTAAAATTTATTCAGCCATCTATCATCAAATCCCTTCTATTCATCACTATGAAAAATGCATCTTGGATTAAAAAGTAATCAACAGAATTTTACATGGGCTGAAAGCTGACAGCTTGTGATGGCTTTAGCATGGCAATATATCCCAAGTTTCAATGTCTTTATACTGGATTTTGTCTTTGAGTAATTTTTTTGTAGTCTTTCATCAGTTTTATCAGTTATGTTATAAATGTAGGCCTTATACATTTATAAATGTTTAAAGAATATGAAGTATAAATAACCTACCTGGGACTTTGTTCTTAATAGAATACAGACCATGAACTAGAAGTATAAACATCTTGGGGTGGTAAAATGCAAGATTTTATTTCTTATAAATCTATATTTTATAGTTAAGAGACAGGAATTAGGGGTGCTTGGGTGGCTTGGTCGGTTAAGCATCCGACTTTGACTCAGGTCATGATCTCACAGCTCCTGAGTTCAAGCTCTGCATCAGGCTGTGTTTTGAAAGCTCAGAGCCCAGAGGCAGCTTCAGATTTGATGTCTCCCTCTCTCTCTGCCCCTCCCTCGCTCATGCTCTGTCTCTCTGTCTCTCCCAAAAAATAAATAAACATGAAAAAACCCTAAAAAACATTAAAAAAAAAGAGAGAAGTATTAATGATGACATAGGTATAGTGATATAGAAGGCTCACCTTATTAAACTGAAAAACTCCATTACAATTAACTGGATACAAATGAGGAGGAATGGGCCTTATGATGTCTCTTTATGATTCAGATTGTAAATATTATACATACTTTCTGATCTTTAATTGTTTTTGCTGTTTAGTAGCTTCATTTGGTTTGTAGAGTACCTCAATATACTAAATTCAAAAAGCCTATGAGAAGAAACTACAAATAAATTCCTCCTCCATGTATCATTAATACCTTCTTTGAAAAACAAAATTTTCAGAATAAATTAGCCCCATAGATAAGAGGGTATTAAGTGACTTTAAGGCTGTGCCAGCACTAGTTTTCATAATGGCATCAGCAAGATTGGAAGAAATACTAGAAAGAGAAGGAGCCACGGCTGTGTCAGCAGTAACTGCTTCTATTGCAATATGCACAAAGCTCACCTAGGAGTACAGAGCTTGGGCTTCGCTAGAGCTTAGCCTGAAATAGAAAAATCAGAAGTCAGGCTCGTGTCAGAAGTAAAGAAATTCGGGAAGCTGACCTCTTTTGTCTCTAATCTCAAAAACAGCGCTTTTATCATTTTTAGACACTACGTCTCAAGCACTGAAACACAGTTTCAATTTGCTAGGGTGATTGCTATGACAATATTCTTTCAATGTAATAGGAATAAAGAAACCCAGAATGGGGCGCCTGGGTGGTTCAGTTAGTTAAGTGTCTTACTTTGGCTCAGGTCATGATCTTGCAGTTTGTGGGTTCGAGCCCTGCATAGAGCTCTGTGCTGACAGCTCAGGGCTGGAGCCTGCTTCAGATTCTGTGTCTCTCTCTTTCTCTGCCCCTTCCCTGCTCACACTCTGTCTTTCTGTCTCTCGAAAATAAATCAACATTAAAAAAATTAAAATAAAAAAAGAAACCTAGAATTACATAATGTTGTTAAGGAAGTTCTTGTTTTGATTTAGGCCAGTATACCTAGATTAGCATGCTTAATTTTCAGTAAAATATTAGAGAGAGAGAGTGTGTGTGTATGTGGTATTGAGAGCCAGTTTCTGATACAGAAGTAATTTTTATATCTGAAACAGTACATGGAATAAAAACTACTATGATAGTTTTGTTCCCAGCAAACTAATTAAGTTTACCATTTTATAGATGTGGGCCTTTGATATGAGGTCAGGGGAATGGATCGGAAAGAGGAAATTCAGATTCCAGGAAAAGTGTTTCACTTCTCTGACTCTTATCATTTGAAACACAGGGCAATTGTCCTGACTTATCAAACTCACAGAATTTTTGTGAAGATAAAATATCTTGCAAGGTCTTTGAAATGTATGAGCCACTATGCAAATGTGAGTGGGCATCATGTACATGGAAAATAAATGCTCCATTAGAAAACTGCATTGATTTTATGTATAGATGCCCTAATGTTTCCAATCTCAGTCATCTATTTTGATACCCTAGATTCATAACAATTATATATAGATTATAAAATAATTTTTATAATCTTTGTATCTGGACCCAGTCTCACCAAATCAATTCTTATCTATACTGGCAGTGTGGATTATTCTATAGGAACATAATAAACCTTATAAAATGTTTCATTCATCAAACAGAAGTGTCAAGATCATCAGAGGCAACTTCTTCAGCTCAGGGCTAAGGATACATTTCAGGAGCAGGTAGTCTTTTTGCCTGATGCTATTTCATCAGAGTTGGCTGTTAGTGAACATTATTGAAAGGATCAAGTTACAGTATGATATTGATGGTAGTCACATTAAATTTTACTGTGTTTCCTGGAAATGAAGGAATGGGGAGATGCATTCAATGTAACATAGTTACTGTTCTTCAATAATTCTTGATCACTTTAATTTGAAAAAGTCTATGATAACAAGTTTTAGTACAAGAAAAGGATGCATAGTAAAATGCTACTAGGAAGACGCCTTAATTTACTGACCTGGTGCTGATGCAAGCAAAATCATATCTGCTGTGCATATTGCATAACTTTTCATTATAGCTTGTATCTATAATGTAGGCATGTCCTTTAGTTTCCTTCATATAGCATTGTAAGGATGTGCTGTTATAATGAGAATTATTAAACACGAGTTTATGTTCTTTTATTAAATGAAGTGGGATTCTCTGGAGCTTCACACACCAATAACTTTGTATGCTGATAAAGTCAGCACTCTGGGAATTCTCCCTAAATTTTTATGAGGACACATACCAGGGCATAAAGATAACTGGTAATGGAGAATCATGCAACTAAACTTCATTATACTAAATACTAAAGATATCTCAAAGTGTATTGCCCAAAACCTTCAAAAGTGTTCTCAGTTGTCTCTATCATGGGCAGGACTAAAATAGTAAAAATGAATTCAGCCATTACACTCAGTATCATTTTACTGTGCTCCAACAAAAATTGCTTGCTAAAGTTAACAGTCATTGCAATAAAATTATCTTTACTTTTTAAGTTATTTTATTTTTGCTCAAAAAGATGTTGATGAACTGAAATGGTTTTATTTTGCAGTTTAAATGTAAAGATACACTATTTCATTATTCTAAATAATAATATATACTTTACTATTCAGAGAGGGGAAATAGAAAGGCAGAGAGAAAACATCTGGATTTTGGTTAATATTTTACTTGTTTAGCTCTTCATTTCTCAAGTCTGTAGGGAGAAATGCTTTTGCATGCTTTTCAAAATTAGTTAATATACATTTCAACAGTAGTTGGTATATTAGTACTATACTTCATCAATATCAAAATATATTTGTTCAGGAGAGCTGTGGGCTCTGAGATAGATCACTTGGGAATTAAATATTTATTTTAGAATCCTTTTTTTACAAATACTGAATGTCAAATAAATGTATACACACATATATATATTCATGATATTCCATATAGTTGTGTTTGTCTATTATGATAAAAATCCACATAGAATATTCTACTTCTGCAAAGAGAGTAAGTTAGATGATCCAATTGTCTTCAACTGGACTATGATATATTGAATGTGAAAAATTTAACAGCTTCTTATGGCTAGTTCCATGGGGTTGTAGTCTTTTTGATTCTGTTCGGTAGCTTAGCAGTGTGATTTACATTGAAAGACCAGAAGGAAAGTGGAAGCAGTCTCTACTGAGGTCTCTTGGGGGACCACAGCCTTCAAAATGGACCTCTTCTGCTTTCCTTTTACTCTTTCTTCCTTCCCCTTTCTGTGAGTGACTCATCTCTCTGCTGAAAACAGAGACTTTTGGTTTTAAAGAATAAAAACTATTTTTTTCCCTTCTTTGAGTAGAAGTGGGGAACTATAGCCCTCTCTTCTGGGAGAAAGGGTTGCTTTTTCCTTAGCATTGATAATCAGAGCAGTTTGGGGCATTGGTGGAAAATAGGCCTATAAAAACAAAACAGAGTATGCAGAGAAGGTAAGAGCTGCGATGAGAATAGTAACAGATGCCATTGAAGGGAAGGATTCATACGCCAAACCTGAACTCTGAGTAAAAGTAGGAGTTCTAGTGGGTGTGTGCCTGGTGTACGGAGGATTAGACGAACACTCAGCTAGGGTACAAATTGGGCTAATCCAAAAAGGATATCAGTGCTAAGAAGCAGACCAGAGATTTGGATCCTAACCGGTGGTGCCTAAAGAGATCCTAAGAATTTCTAGCAGGAATAACCGTGGAAACAGGAACTGTACCTGTTATACTAACATGGTAAAATAGCTCCCACTAAGGCGACTACAATAACAAATTGTGTTTACATTTTGTCTCATTTTAGGACTAATTCTGTGCTCTTTACAAAATATCTTAATGATGGGCTAGTAGTCCTGTTAAGGGTATCTTTTCACAAAAAGAATGAATAAGAGTGGGCAGCCATTTGTTCATTGTTAAAATACATTAACTCATCTAGAAGTTTTATGGCACAAATGCATTTTTGAAGATTCTCTACAACTGAAGAGTAGAGAATACATTCATGCTTTTGTTTTATTTACATCTGTAGTTCTTGTATAGGAATCAAGACATTAGCTTCATGATTGTTAGGGAAATGGAAGCTTTTGAAGAGCTTGTTATCAAGGTGTGTTATCATGGTGTGTTCTCAAGTGTGTTAAGTTTCAGAAAATGTAAATCTGCTTCATTTACTGCTTCTGTTTTTGATGTTTTTAAAATTTATTTTTGAGTCAGAGAGAGACAGAGCATGAGAGGGGGAGGGGCAGAGAGGGAGACACAGAATCTGAAGCAGGCTCCGGGCTCTGAACTGTCAGCACAGAGCCTGACATGGGGCTCAAACTCATGAACGAGGGATCATGACCTGAGCTGAAGTCAGAGGCTTAACCAACTGAGCCACCCATTCACCCCTTTATTTATTTCTTTTAATAGAAGACCAACTTCTACTAAGTAAGATATCTGTAGGAAGGAAAAACAAGCAAACACACAAACATAATTCCTTAGTTTTTATATATACTCACATATACTTCTGTATATTCAGGTATGTATCTGGGAGGTTTTCCCTTTTTTAAAAGTTTTTTAAAAATATGTATTTATTTTTGAGAGAGAGAGAGAGAGACTGAGAGTGAGCAGGGGAGGTGTAGGGAGAGAAAGGGAGACATAGAATCTGAAGCAGGCTCCAGGCTCTGAGCTGTCAGCACAGAGCCTGACGTAGGGCTGGAACCCACATACTGAGCTGAAGTCAGATGCTTAACTGACTGAACCACCCATGTGCCCCAATATGGGAGATTTTTTTAGTCACATTACCTCACATTTTTTTCCTATATGAATTTTTAAAATTTAAAACAAAACTGAAAATGGAAATCTGATGTATATTCTTAAAGAATGAGTTTTCTTTAAAGCAAAGTCATTTTGTTCCAAATGACACTGAGGGTTTCTGGTTTTGTATATTTTAACTTAGAAATAAAAGATAAATGAACATTCCCTTTGGAATGAATTATTTCTTCTGAAGACCATGTTCAGGTTTGCATGGTGTCAAGGTCTTTCTACATATCCATAGGAATTTCAAAAGCAACTGATAAATTGATAGGATTACACACCTTCTAAGAGGAAAATTCTTCTGAACCTGGAGCCTAACAATAACGCAAGACTATCCTCTTTCATATCTAGAAAGATCACAGGGAAATCATTCTCTTTCAGATTAGAGCAGTTAGTAAGCAAAATACACCCACTTGCTAAGACTTGTCAGGTATTACTTGATAAACCAAAAAAATTGATGATGTCACAAATTTATACCAAAATGACAAAATGTTCTTCTGTGAGACACCATTGTTCACAAATATGCATTATTTATGATAGCAGATTATACCATTTTTAATCTGTACTTTTTGCCACCACTAATAAAAGTATTTATCTCCCTACAATATATGATAGTTCAACATTTGATATCATTCAGCCTCTTCCCATATATGTTAAAAAGAATTTGCTTTGCAAAATTCTGTAACACAAATGTGACCAAAAGTGAAGGCTGGGGACTAACAGGACAACCAAAAAATAATTTATTAATTTTCTAATTGTTAATCATCCTTAACCAGGCAGCTATATGTTTTCAAAGACATTAGAACACAACTTATTTCTAAGCAAGGAGTGATTGTCTCAGTTCATAACACTTTATGGGATCTTTTTTTTTTTTTTTTCTTTTCATCAAGGTTACTTTAACACTATTCAGATGTAACTAGACAAGAAAGTGAGAATGAAAGTAGTGAGTTCAAGTGATAGGAATTAAAAAATGTAAAAGGGTTCCTGTAAAGAGAAAGCCAAAAGGTAATAAGATAGTTTGAGGTTATTGAAGATTTTGTCTCAATTACATCATTAACACTTGTAATAATAAAGACTTAGGTAGCATTTACTGTGTAGGATTAAACCCTTTAAATATATTAATTTACTATGAAATAGAGTAAGACATCTTTGTTAGCATTTTTCCTAAGAGTCTGAAGAGCGTGGTAATGGGTAGACCACCATGCAGTCCACCGCTCAGGTAGTTCCCCTCCACCATGACTCCAAGAAAGATGGTTTGGGATAGAATATGTTTTGGCATTGAGCTGAATAGCCTCTAGGGCTCTACCATTCACAAACTGAAGAAAGCCCCTTTTGAAACTATTCATATCTTTGGCTTTTTATCTCTCCCTCAGATTGATGAAATAGAATTCTTTCCAGTGATTGGAGTGTCATCTTTTATCATATATGTGTTTTATGTATCTTTTTAAATATTTATTTATTTGAGAGAGGGAGAGAGAGGGAGGTAGGGAGGGAGAGAGAGGGAGGTAGGGAGGGAGAGAGAGAGAGAGAGAGGGAGGGAGGGAGGGAGAGAGAGAGAGAGAGAGAGAGAGGGAGGGAGGGTGGCAGATTGTAAGTGGGGGAGGGGCAGAGAGAGAAGGAGAGACAGAATCACAAGTAGGCTCCAGACTGAGCTGTCAGCACAGAGCCCGACTGGGGTTCGAACCCATGAACTGTGTGATCGCGACCTGAGCCGAAGTCCGATGCTTAACCAACTGAGCCACACAGGCTTTAAAAATTAAGATATGAGGAATGCTTTCTTTACCTACTTCAGATACACCTATGTCCAATTAATTCCTTTAATCATTTTATTTTCTCCTCTCCAGATTTAATTTATAGTCCAGTGATGCCTTTCTTAAGAGTGTTGCTAATGAAGTATCAGTTCAATAATTTTATATAAACTACTTTGATGGATTGCTGCCCCTTGTTTGCCATTACATTTAGTTGTACATTTCATAAATTTTATTAATTAATTAAAAGAATTATCAAGCACTTAAAATGAGGTCTTTGTTTTGCTAATTTCTATAGAACAAATCTCATGGTATTATTAGGAGGGCACTGCTATCTACAGTTTCTGGTGTACACTCACGCTACCATTGGTGTAGTGATTTTGGTTAGTAGGTGTGGATAAATTTAGGATTTTTTTTGGAACTTAGTTGACCAATCATGCCTCTGTCAGAAGTGCTTTGTTTATGGAATAGCTCAAAAACACAGCTCCATAACCTCAGTCAACCATTTCATAGTCATAGACACATTTGGAAAAAAAATTTAGCATAGTTAGTCTTAGAGGATTAGCCAAATCATGGAATGATAAGACCATTGAGGTACCTATTATTATTTTTACATTACATGGCTCAAACATGTGCTCTAATCAGACTTAGCTGGTTATGATGGCCATTTCTTTTCATTTAGATTTTGAACATCTTTCTGCTCAGCCAAGGACTCCTTTGAGTTCTGTTCCTTCTGTAAGGTTCACAAATTTGTTCAGAAAACAGGTATTTTGCAAAGAATTCTCTTCTTTTGGTTGTAATGGTGGTGATGGTGGTGGTATGGTGGGATATTTTCATTTAAATATTATTTATTTCCTGGGGTACCTAGGTGGTTCATTTGGTTAAGCATCTGACTTCAGCTCAGGTCATGATCTTATGGTTTGTGAGTTCAAGTCCCACATCAGGCTTTCTGCTGTCAGTCCAGAGTCCACTTCAGATCCTCTCTCTCTCTTTCTCTTTATCACAAAAATAAACAAGTATTTCAAAAATGTAAATATATATTATTTATTTCCCAGTTGTCTGATTCAAGGTAAGATTAGATCAAGTGCTCCATCAGAGCAATTTTGATATTAGTTGTATTCTCTTCCTAACTACCCACACGATTGGTCCAATTTGAAGAATCTTAAACTTAATGCACTATTGCAGATAAGTTATTAAAAATTAAAACTCTCTAAATAAAGCTTTTGACTTAGTTTTAAGACAATAAGGAGTTCTCTTGGAGTTTGGCTTCTTTTGAGAACTGACAAGCCATATCACTACCCAGGCCTGAAAATAAGTTGGCTTCTCACAACAAAATAACATTTTTCTATTTGTTGCTAAACATTTTGCTGACATTTTCGGGCCCTTCATTTACAAAATATTTCCAGGGATTAATCTCTCTTGACTTACTTATTTTTCACTATTTAACAAGCATTTATTGGATACCCATTTTTTTTTTTTTGCTAGTTTCTCTGCTAGAGATAGGGAACGCACTGATGAGTGTGAAATGTCAAATCCTTATAGATCTCTTTTGCCATTTTAGTTAAATTATCTTGTCAGAGTAATGTTACTTTACACTTTCCTAGAATGAGGTTCAGTTCCTTTTTTAAAATACTTGACTCTTGATACTTTAGTAGTATGTCATCTTGTTTCTTTCTTCATCTTCACAATCTATATGAGATACCTGTGCTGTTGTTGTCACAGGAAAATTTCAAAAATAAAAAAATGTTTTTACTATCGTCACCAAAATTTTTGTTACTCTTAGGTACTTAACTGTAATGGTAATACCTTTAGGGTCCAAAAATTATCTTCTGGGGGGAATGTTGTGAATCAAATATTAAAAATTAATGGGGCGCCTGGGTGGCTCAGTCGGTTATGCGTCCAGCTTTGGCTCAGGTCATGATCTCACGGTTCATGGGATGAGCCCTGCGTAGGACTCTGTGCTGACAGCTAGCTCAGAGCCTGGAGCCTGCTTCAGATTCTGTGTCTCCCTCTCTGTCTGACCCTCCCCTACTTGCGCTGTCTCTCTGTCTCTCAAAAAATAAATAAAAGACATAAAAAATTAAAAAAAATAGTAATTAACAGAGAGAGAGTAATTAACAGTGGGAGGATGGGTGAATAGGTGACGGGGGTCAGAGAGGGCACTTGTCTTGATGAGCACAGGGTGATGTATGGAAGGGTTGAATAACTCTAATGTACACCTGAAACTAATATTATGCTGTATGTTAACTGGCTGGAATTAAAATTAAAACTTTTAAAAAAGAAAAAAAAATAAACTTCTGTGTAGAATCAGAAACAAAACAAAACAAAACTGAAGCTATAGGGAATTTCATGAGTAGACACGTGCACACTTATGTACAAGTGCATTTGTAGGGGTGTGATTTGGTGCATGTCTACACCATACTGTTGTGGAAATTAGCCACACAGTCTCAGCATTGGCCTTAGTGGCCGATGGAAGTGGGTGAATAAAATTCTAGGTCAGATCAACATTTGCAACAGTGAAGCAAAGATGACAATCTGATTTCCCTGGCTGTAACTAGACTCAAGAACAGAATTTCCCTGTGAGTCTACCTCACTCCTTATTGAATATATTAAGTAGAGTCTCCGTTAATTTTTGTCAGAATCTCATTACTAGGTTAGCCCTGCTGCCTGGGCCAGCAATGAGGTCTGAGTCATGCCCGTAATTACTCTCTCTGGTTATACCAGAAGCAGTATTTTATGCCCGTTTGGGTCTTAGCTGAGTTAGATAATGGTTTCCAATGGAGTGCATACAAACAGTTGCTCTATTATTTTTCCCAGTTCTGGCTAACATGGTGTATTGGCTGAGAACATGGACTTTAGAGACAAACTGGCTAGGTTCAATACCTAGTTCTTTTTTGTAATTAAATTTTTTTTAAATGTTTATTTATTTTTGAGGGAGAGAGAGAGAGACAGAGAGACAGAGCATGAGCAAGGGAGGGGCAGACAGAGAGGGGGAGACACAGAGCTCCAGGCTCCAACTTGTCAGCATAGAGTGTGACTTAAGGCTGGAATCCACTATCCATGAGATCGTAACCTGAGCTGAAGTCGGATGCTCAACCTGCTGAGTCACCTAGATGCCCCTATACCCAGATCTTAGGCAAACTTGGGCAAGCCAGTGAACTTTCTGTAAAATGAGAATCACAACAGTATCATTAATTATTACTATTAATAATAATACCATAAAATTAGTAAGAGAAAAGAATTCCATTTCTGAATGATGCAAGAATGCTAATATTTTAATATTTTTGCACTTTATAATGAATTTTTAGTCTGGTTTTTGCATTCCAAATGGTGAAAATGTTCTTTACTAATGTCATAATCAATGTATGAATATTATAGTAGCTTATTTTGAGATCTGGGAATAATACGGAACTTTCTTTCTGAATTGGTTAACTTTCTGAGCCATAAGTACCATATGTATCTGCAGTTGTTATGGATTGTTAAATCTTTCATATTTTGAAAAAAAATAATACTTTTCATTTTCACCTAAAATATAGACTTCTAGGATCTGGCACCAAATCTAAAGTTTTGTCAGGCTAAGTTATTTGATGAACTGGCCTCTTATACCACTAAATATTGAAATTAAAGTACAAAAAATGTGTTAATAAATTTCATTCATCAAGTTAATAAGAATTTTATTACAGAATTAAGGTCATTGGAATTATTATTTATTTCACAAATTCAAATAACATAAAATGAATTAGCCTCTTGGTATCCATGTTAATAACTTTAGGGAGTTGATTGCCTTGTCCTTGGAATTCTTCCAGACTGAATGGTATAAGAAAGTTTCCATTAGAATTTGAACAGAAATTTATTCTGTTTAAGATGATTAGTTGGTGTGCATTTAAATAATATTCTGAATTACATCTTATCAATCAAATATTATAGTGCCTTGATTAGCTTATTATTAATGTATCGGTAAAATATTACAGAGTTCTTGTGATGGATGTAAGAAACAAGTCTGTGGGTATCAAAGAAGATTGGCAAATTTGGTTTTATTGAAATGTCTTATCAGCTTGTCAAAAAAGTTAAGCATAGAGATAGAGAAAAATATTCTTACTGCAAAAATAGAGATAAGATTATGGAAAAAGTTAAAGAAGCTATTACCTGTCAGATGTTTAAAATCTATGGAAACGATCCTAAAATGACATGTGAAAGAGCAGGGAATTAGCTCATGTTAACTAACAAAGGGCAGGAAGTAAATCTCCCTTAGTAAACAATATGCTTCATCTGATTGGAGACTATTTATTTTGCCATCACTTCTTAGAATTTAATCCCAAGTATAGCATCTATGAGGTGTTCAAAAATAAAAATCTGGTCAAAAGTTAACAAAAAATTATGAAATGAAGGTCAACAGACCATTTATGAAATATTATAACATTTTCTATACCTATATTAGGAACTCACTTGTTAAATTAAAAATGATGTTGATATTTAAAATATATGAGGGGTTCCTGAGTGGCTTAGTGCATTAAGCTTCTGACTCAATTTTGGCTCAGGTCACAATGTTACGGTCATGGGGTCAAGCCTACTGTCAGGCTCTGTCCTGACAGCATGGAGCCTGCTTGGGATCCTCTCTCTTCTCTCTCTCTGCCCTTTCTAAATAAATAAATAAATAAACAAATAAATAAATAATAAAAACATTTTAGAAAGTAAAATATATGAAACTGCATTGGATAAGTGTTTGAAGGACAACAGAGGGAAAAGTGTCAAGAAATCCTAAAAAAGTAAAGGGGAGCTCAATGGTCTGAACATTTTAAGAGGGTTATATGAAAGCATATGGCATATGGTTATTATTCACAGTGATTTTTTTGGGCTGCTAGAATCGGAATGAGCTATGTAATTAGACAACCTGTTCATAATTATTACTGTGATTGACATTATTGGAAGCACATTCATGATTGTTCCATAAGACCCAGGATTATCATAATTAATGAAAACATGAGTGCCTAATTGATATACCTTCTGCCATATTAATACTGCTCTACTTCTAAGATTCTTGAGTAAGTCTGCAGAAGATTCGGAATTTAGTTGTCTATAATACAATAGTATGTTTTGTGTTTCATCTTAGCATTTTCCCTTAGCTGTGCCACATTTTGGATAATATGAGACATAACACATTCAACTTGAACATTACAATCAAAATAGAAGGCAGCTGAAGGATGTAGTCATGGAAGAGACCATTTAACCCTCTTCCTCTGTGTTAGTCACGTTTGAGATTATAGCAGTTCATGGAAACCCATGCAGGGGGTTATTTGGGGATATGAGAGGCTGATAAAATCATTGGAGACAGGCTTATATAAATATAATTGCTTTCTTAGTTTATGTAGTGAATAAGACATCTTAGAGCATTTGTGGCTTGGTGGGGGATGAAATGTGGTTGATAGTTAAAAGAAATAGAACATACAGAACTCATTTTGGTGACTTATTATAAAGTTTGTGTGAAATTCCAGAATAATATCAATTGAAAGCTGCCTGGACTATTGTGTTTATGTACCATTTTCTGTTTAAGGTTATGTAAACAAATACAGAAGTCAAAATTTCAGTATAGTGCTTGTTTCATTGTAGGCCTTAGAGTGATTATTTAAAAAATTATTCTTCAATACCCACTATATAGTGTGTTTACACAGGTTTGATTTTTAATATAAATAATCACTTTAACAAGCTGCACATGAAAATGATTGCTAGCATCTTGGGTATGTGTATTTTAAACATGATATTTTAAAATGTTAATTTTTAAGGTACATTCTTAAAGGAAAGCAACATTTATTTTTACTGTTTTTTTAGTTTTAGTGTCTTGGGGTGCCTGGGTGGCTCAGTTGGTTAAGCGTCCAGCTTTGGCTCAGGTCATGATCTCACGGTTCATGGGTTCGGGCCCTGCGTCAGCCTCTGTGCTGACAGCTAGCTCGGAGCCTGGAGCCTGCTTCAGATTCTGTGTCTCCCTCTCTCTCTGACCCTCTCCTGCTCGCACTGTCTCTTAAAAATAAATTTAAAAAATTTTAGTTTTAGTGCCTCTATCCGTATGACTTAGGTGTCTATAAAATGTTAGCTAATTGGCTAAATAATGACATAATATTGCAGAAGTACATTGCACAAGTAACTTTCAACTGAGTAAACTTGAAATACTTTTGGACATTTTAGAGCTTTATAAAAGTAGGATGACAGGATAAAATTCTTTTAATATTTTAGGAACCTTGGAATCCAAGTAATTTCTAATTTTTATAAAAATGGCATTGTGTTATTTGTTTACAGAGCTGATAATTGCAAAGTTACAGAGGTACCATATCACCTAACACCTGATTAATGTTTTCTCTCAACATGTTTGCTTTTCTTATTTGAATTCTTGATCATATTCTTCAGCTTTAAGTTTTGTCATGGCTTGAATGAATCACCAAGAATAAGACTGAAAAAAACCAAACCATACAATGCTGGGTATGCCTATATCATTTGTTCTAGTCTTGTGTAGCAAGGAGCTCAGATTAATAATGCTTTATTTGGCATTTTGTTTAACCTATGAGATCCTAAAAGTCTTCATCTCATGGTAGAATCAATTTTCAGAGGGATAAAACATAAAGAACATAGTATTTCTTATTTCTTCTTACTGATAGACCAAGTATGGTTGAAATGACATGGTCATAGACTCTGAAAGCATTTCTACCCGTAACTTTCTCTCTATTCTCTACTCCTATAGTACTTGATTTATGTTACTAATACTTCACCCATCAGATGATATTAATGATTTGTGCACTTCTCTGTCTCCCTTATCATAATGGGAATTGCTTGGAGGCAGAAATTGGATCGTTACTGTGGCTCCCCAACCTCTAAAAGGATGTTACATATACAAAGCAGATTAATATTGTGAACATTAAGGGGTACCTAAGTGGCTCAGTGGGCTAAGCATCTAACTTTGGCACAGGTCATGATCTCGTAGTCCATGAGTTTGAGCCCTGCATCAGGCTCTGTGCTGACAGCTGAGTCTGGAGCCTGTTTCTGATTCTATGTCTCCCTCTCTTTCTCTGCCCTTTCTCTGTTCATGCTTGGTCTCTCTCTGTCTCAAAAATAAACAAAAACACTAAAAAATATTTAAAAAATATTGTGAACATTAGATCTTGGAATAAGACACTACTTTAAACAAATGAAAATACTGAAAAAAGGAAAATTTGTGTCTATTTGGCTATCTATACATGCATCCTCATACATGTCTATATAGATCTTTGTATTGATGTCTCAATCTACATTTAATTCATACATCTTGGAATTCCCAAATAAATACCTTGTTGATCATCATTGATCATCACAAAATTGAACTATATTTTAGAGAAATAATTGGTACAGTATCTTGTGATCACAGAGATAATGCCTCATACTGCGTGCCTTTTGTGTGTAATTATTCATTATCATCCTGTTTTTGTTTCTGGTTGTTCCTCACCCTAGCCCACTTTCCACCATTTATTCATAATCTCTCTCAATGTAGGTATGGCTATATCACTTGATAATTTTAGATTTCTAACTTGGCATAGAGGATCCTTGATGAATTTGTTCTTGTCAATCTCTCTGTGGTAATCACTAGCCATTTACCCCATATTCCTCCCTGCCTTCTGCCACAGAAAATTCTGTACTCCACCAAAAAAGCCATTAAATCTGCATGACTTTCCCAAGATACTTCTTTCTGTCCAAAATACCCTTTTCTGTTGTATCTGTCTAGAAAACTCAAATCATCCTTAAGGATTCAACACGGACTTCAGTTCAGAGGCTTTTCCTTCTTTCCTCCAGGCAGAAAAAATCACAGCCTTCTTTCTATAAGCATACCGTATCCTGAACCTACTTCCACTTTTACATATAGCAAGTAGTTCTTTAATATTTGTTTTCATCTTTGTCTCTCTTTTTACTACTATAAAATCCTTAAAGGTCGAATCCAGGCCTTTGTATCTTTTTTATCTTCAGAACCAGGCATGCCATCTGGGATGTAGCAGGTGCTCAATAAATATTTGTAGAACAATTCTCTTATTTAATCTTCACAATCACATATGTTTACAAATGAAGGTGCTGAAGTCTAGAAATATTGAATAACTTGCTCAAGGTCATCCAGCTAGTGAATGACAGATATTTTACTTCTCGTGTGGGACACTTTCATCAACTTTGTAGCAGTGTACCTGTCTTTTCCCCTAGGAATACCAAAGAGCCATTTGGGTTCACATCCATCCTCCTGGAAAACCGAGTCCTTGTGGCTGCTCTTATATAACCCCCTTCTGCCCTGAGAATTGTTTTTCCTGCTCTTTTCATACCAATGAGCACCTGCTTGAATTGGTTCAGGCTTGGCTGTCATCTTAGTCTGGTTTGATGTGTCTGATTTTCTTTCATCTTGATTCAGATTATTCTGATTTTTTTTCTTTCTTGGTGACAGAGTCAAAGTGTCTGTCTTATATTGTTCTTTACTGAAATTATTAAGACTTCCTGTAGAAACTTGATGACATCCCTACCTTTCAGTAGTACTTCCTGTTTTCCCACTCATCACCATGCTGGTGGCCAGACCATGGCTAGAGCAGGCATAGTCACTGTTAACCCTTGAGAATTTGGCATGTCTGGGCAGAAGCTTTTTTGAGATGTTCAGGAATATAATTTTTTAATTGTATCTAACACTGTGATAAGAATTCTTAATAACTCCCTTTAAATATACTAATAAATACCAGTCTGTGGAATGCTGAAATGTAAGAATTAATAAAAAAAAAAGAGTAGATTCCTTCTGAGATTTTATATTTTCATACAAACTACAATTTATTGCCAAAAGTTGTTTAGCACTTGTCCCTTAGGCCCAGGCCTTTACTTCAAGTTGCCTGTAGCATATTGCTTTTTGGATGTTTGCAATCATATTACTTGTAACATGTCGAAAAGTGATCTTTTTAGCTTGCCCTACAAAAGCAAACTTTTTCCCATTACTCCATTTCTTTTAGTAGCTTCCTCCCACCCTTTAATAATTCCATCAAGTCTAAAAGCTCTGCAGTTATCTCTTAATACATCATCCACTAAGGGGACCGGGGAATCAAGGCATCAATGTTGGTTGATTTTTCATTCAAAATACCTCTGAGATACAACAGCTTGTTCTAAAAATTTTCTTTAATGTTTTTATTTATTTTTGAGAGAGAGAGAGAGAGAGAGAGAGACAGTGTGAGCAGGGGAGGGTCAGAGAGAGAGAGGGAGACACAGAATCTGAAGACAGGCTCCAGGCTCTGAGCTGTCAGCACAGAACCATGAACCATGAGATCATGACCTGAGCCAAAGTTGATGCTTACCTGACTGAGCCACGCGGGTGCCCCGAGCAGCACCTTGTTCTGATACATCATTACCACCTCACTTCTGAGTATAATAGCCACTTATTGCCTCCGGTTTCTGCAGACATCAAGCCGCCCTGTATACCACAGAGAAGTTAATTTTCATAAGACACTACTTTTATTATGTTATTATGCCTGCTGCAGTCTATTTATTAAGACCAAATTCTTCCACCTGGTAACTGAGATTCAAAGAGTAGCTTTTGTTTCATGTTTTCTCTGCCTGGATTTGCCCTTTTTAAAAAAGCTGCTTCCCCATTCATCTAAGTAACCCTTCATCCTTCAACTACCCACTTTAATGTCACTTCCTCTGGGAAGCCTTTTCTGAACTAATTAATCATTTCATCCTTTGTGTTTTATAACATCCATCATATTATAATACAGTTAGCTGTTTATCTGTCTTTCTCCTACATGTCTGAGTTCTTTAAGGTTAGAAACTAAGTTTGAGTCATATATTTCTTCCCCAGACACAGCACAATATCTGGCACAGAGTAGGAATGTGATACATATTTGTTAAATGAATGAATAAGCAAAATAATGGAAATTTTCTTTCTTCCCATGCTTTATTCTCTGTTTATTCACATTTTCTTTACCTATCTGAAAAACCTTTGCTCTATTCTCCAAAATTAAAATGTAATGTATTTTTGAAAGCAGTTCAATAGAAAATGACATATTCAATACTATTTGAACTGTTTAAATGTAGACACGTATGTAAAAACTTCAAGAAGGGTCTATATTAGACTGGTAGGATTTATTCTTAACATTAAACTTATTTAAACAGATTTTAAAGTTCCACATTTTACCTTATTGTGCTTCTTTTTGAAAGTGGTAAAATAGCTTGTCATGGTGACCTTAATATAAGAGCTAGAATAAAAGCTAATTGTTAAATATGCACCATAAATATATTATTCCCTAGACACACACACACACACAAACACACACACACAACTTTAAAACTCCTTCAAGGATCAGAACAAATTCTACTTCTTCCATTAAAGTTTGCATAAATAATTCCATTTTACAGTATTTTTTTCCTTCAAATTTCCTTTGGCATTTCTAGTCTGTAAGAGAAAACCACTATTTTGTTCACGGAACCCAATTATTTTGTTTGATCTCTTATCTCCTATTACAGCCAGGATTTCTTTAACTTTATTTTGAAATTTTAATGGTCTCAGGTTGACAGTAAGCAATTAATCAATGCTTTGTAATGGTTACTGTTATTATTGTTGTTGAGCGTGGTGGGGGAGAGTGCCCAGCAGGGGACTGACAAGCTAAGATCATTTTTTAATTTTAAAGTGACACAAGTTTTTATAAAAAATTAGCACCTTCTCTCCTGGAAACTCTTTGTAGTTTTGTTAAATTGGGTTTGCCTCTGGCTAGAATTCTTTTTTCTTTCTGAGTTTAAGGTATTCTCTCTTCTAAGTTTGGTGAGTGTTCGTCTGCCAAGCTTTTCTTTTTAATTTTTTTCTCCTCCCTTTTAATCTCTTTTAGTGCCTTTTTTTTCTCAATTATACAATATCATTCTCTCCAACAATGTAGAAAATGAACCTTTTGCTAATGATTCAACATTATTAAATTTAAGCACTGTTTCTAGAAATCCTACCAAGGAAGCAAAGGTTTGTTTTTAATTTTCTCCAGATGCTCAAAGCAACATATCACATATAACTTATATTTCCTTAAATAAGAGAATTCATTTTAGAAATTTACCTTAGATTTCACTTTCGTAATTACTTGCTTTATATCATTATTTGTAATTAACTTGTAACTGATTGTAATTAATTGGTTTATATCACTTACAAATCATATTGCTAGCCAACCAACATATGTGTACTAAATTTTCATATTGATCAATATATGTTTATTAGTGCTAAGCAGTAAAAATTAGGATTCAGATAAAACATTATTTTAAGTTCATTTTACACTATGGCTTTGATCAGATGTTTGAGTTACATATGGAGTGAGCAATTGCTATTTAAAGAGTTGAATATTTTTTCTTGAAAATGGAAATCACATCTTCAACTGATATTTCTTAAAATAAAAGTGTTCATTGGTGAGGTTGAGGTATAGTGATATACTCCATGATCCCGCCCATTAATTCCAATATCAAATAGTTTTAATGTGTGTTTTTAAATTGAATGAGTAACAAGATTGCTTACCTGCTTAAAAGTTACATTAATATTTTTATTTTGGAAATACATGATTTTCTCTTACTCTCTCAATCTAGGCCATATGTCTGAGATATTATCTTTATTTTATAGTGTACCTAAAATAAATACCAATCATTTTATTTTAAAATTTTATATTAAATTTTTTAAATTTATTTTTGAGAGTGAGAGAGAGAGTGTGAGCAGGGGAGGGGCAGAGAGAGAGGGAGACACAGAATCAGAAGCAGGCTCCAGGCTCTGAGCTGTCAGCACAGAGCCTGATGTGGGGCTCGAACTCACAGACCTCGAGATCATGAGTGAGGTGGGATGCTTAAGTGACAGAACTACCCAGGCGCCCCATTAAAATTTTAAATCACAAAGTCTAACTTCACTCTCCTTAATTTTGTCTTGAATTATGAACTTAATTTGAGAAGAAATACAGAATCAGTTTATGTCATATTTGTCAATTCCTTTTAAGTTTAAACTACTCACCATGGGCTCTTAGGGTCTGAAGCAGACTTCTGGAACTAGTTTAGTCCCAGGTTCAGTTTCATGGAGTATAGACCATTGACGAGAAACTGTCAGACCAAAAAAGGACTAAAGAAATTAGGTCTATGGTCCACAGACTATAAAAATATGCTATTAGAAATAAACTTAATACTATACTAAATTATTGATGAAACATGTTAAATCATTGAACAGATGATGATGAACTTTAGAGCCAGATTTAAGTCAATTTATATGCCTAGTTAACTATTCCTTTTTTTATCATATTTATTCTCCATTTCCATTTTTTTTAAAAATCCAGGATTGTTGTATTCTCAGCTTGAAATTATAACTCAGTCAGGAATACCATGTGGTTCATCTGCTGGCTCAAAAGTAGGAGGCTCCAGGCGTGAGTTTAGAATTAGCTATAGCAATTTCAGTGTTGCAGTCTTTAATCTCTGTAATGATACTCCTCAGGTCCCAACCATCTAGGGGCTATTTAGCCCTTGTTATCTCTTGCAATTTCTTTTTTCTTTCCCTCCTCCCTCAATGAAGGCAGGAGGCCGGAAGAACTAATAGCTGCCAGCATTTTTGTTAACAAAACCCAAGCTGTTTCTCTGAAGCAGGCTTCTTAAAACAAAAAATAACAGAGAAGTACTTTTCCTTGACAGTTTATTTCTAATATAACAAATCAGCTTTTATCAGAGCAAATACAAAGGCTTCAACATTACACAGAATAGAAATCTTATGATTTTGTTTGTTTTCACAACTTTATAGTAATGGGTTATTAATACCTATTGATCTCTACTTTATGTTCATTATCCTGAATTCACATTTATACCCACAAATATTATATTTTTTTGTCAACATGCCTTTTGTTGTTTGTTGTGGCCTCCTGAAATTCTTTCACAGAATAATTGTGGTGTGCGTGGTGTGGTGGATGTGTGTGTGTTACAGAGAAAACTAGATGGGGGTGGGTAGGAGGAGGAAAAGTGGGAGGATCAGAGAGAGAGAATGAGCTGCTGAGACGGTACTAAAAATAAATGGTGTAAATAGCAAAGTAGCACTGGAACTCTGGAATCTAGTGATTATCCTTATATTGAACTTCACTTAAAAAGGTTATTTGGGACTGCAACTGTAGTCTGCATCCTGTAGAACACACAAACAAGCTTGGTCTGTTTCATTTATGTGCCCACTGTCTGAGTTTGCTTCAGCCCCTGTAAAGAGCAGTCCACTGTTTTGTAAATCTATTTACGGCCCATTGTAGCGCATTGATTTTGCTTCACGTTGTGCTCAAATCAACCACTCTCATTCTAGAGTAATTTAAGAGACATTTTATTCACTGGGTTCTCTTTGGAGTTCAGTCTCACCATGTAAGCTGATGAGCATCATCCATTAAGTAACACATGTCCTGTTCATGTTGTCACACATTCAGTCATAACCATGAATCACCTATGATATTGCCCCATCTACTGTATTGCAGGAAAAACAGAGATTTCTGACGGATGTTCTGCATGAAGTGATGCTGCTTGACGGCTTGGCCAGTTCCCATCCAGTATCACAGGAAGTGCTACAGGCAACAGATATTGACAGGGTGTTTGACTGGATCGCCTATAAAAAGGTGGGAATAGATAAGACCCAAGTGCCACCAACTGGATATTTCACTATTCTGAGGTAGCCAAACTATTTCATGCTGGATTTATTCTTGTCTTCTTCCTGGCATATAGAAATGGACCGAGTTAGATAATGGAGTCACTAGGTGCAGGTTATTTTATGAGTTAGGGTTTTGCTTTATAAATCAGTGAAATGGAGATGAATGTTTGCTAAATAGTACATAGAAATGTTGGAAGTATTAATGAATAAATGTCTGAGGACCCAATATAAAATTTCTGTCAAATGGTTTTGTGTAAATGTCAGTTTCTATTTTTAGTAATAAAAGTGGTGGCCTATGTAGTGACAAATTATTTGTCATCAGTGCCTCTTAAATACTTACTTGGTTGGCTGATGCAAATTGGGGTAGGCAGTGACATATGCATTTTATAGACATTATTTAAGGAAATTTAGGGAATTAAACATCTTTCTTGGATAATAATCATGATAAATGAAATTTTAAAGACTAGACTATGACTGTCAAAGATTTGGACCAATGACTAGGCACAG
Source organism: Suricata suricatta (assembly GCF_006229205.1). Taxonomy (NCBI): domain Eukaryota; kingdom Metazoa; phylum Chordata; class Mammalia; order Carnivora; family Herpestidae; genus Suricata; species Suricata suricatta. Next base: position 43,286,993 of record NC_043709.1, on the reverse strand, counting down.
AAATAAGACAGACTTTGAACTTTTTTCCATTGTTAATGTGGATTGAAAGTTTTCCTTATATCGCTATCCCTTAGTTATGATTTAATACAAGAATGTATATATCTTTGTTTAATACTTAGTGGTCACTTAGTAATTGTTAAAATAGAGTTAAAGTCTAGTTCATCTTTGGTGTAGATTGAATTGCATTTACTGAGATTTCCATGTATTTTACTGATTTAATAATATTCAAAAATTTTAAAAACTGTTGTTACTATTTTTCTGAAATATTCCTATTTACAACTAGAGGTCATATAATGATTGATCAGAATTCTTTGGTACACTAATTTGGATATTTTGTTTTGCAATCAGGAAATTACTATGTCAATGATTATTAGTTAATATTACATGCTATAATCTGTAAAGATACTAATCGTGTTAGAAAATATCTTTTCAAGTCTCTGATCATTGCATTGGCTATAAAGAGGTTTCAATGATTTGAAAAAATAAGTGGAAGCATAGAACCATTTTAAAAATACATATTAATGTATTTTTATAAAATATCAAAAATTTAAAAATATATTAATTTTTATATATGAGATTTAGGGGGCCATATTTTGTTGTCTGTACATTCAGTTTCTTCAACTGTATTTATTCCTAAAATATAATGCAGAAGATATGATTCTTCCCTTCTTCCTGGCATATGGAAATGGGTTGTGAGTTAGAAAACATAAAAAATATTATTAAGATAGCTTTCAATGAGTTTGGAGACTTGCCTGGACTTAATTTTTACCTACCACTGATTCTCTAAAACTCTTTGTAAATGATAATTTTACCTCAACATTAATAATGATCAAGAAAATATTACCTTGGTTAAGTACATTATAAATTATTTACACACAGATAACATCTGTTTCAGATCCCATTTATTTGAGAATTCAAATGTTTTTAAGAAGTTTGATAATCAAAACAGTAGGAAACAATGAAACTATTATGCTTATTTTTAACCTTTCCACAGTTTGGTACAGAGTCTTGTCAACTTATAAATATGAGAAATGAGCAGACGGTGCCATAGTGCTCAGGAACACCATAAGGGGTACTGGTGGACTTGCCTCTAGCCGTGTATCTTTTTTTTTTTTAACTTTGTTGAGGAATAATTGACAAATGTAATTGTATATATTTAAAGTGCACAGTGTGATGTTTTGATATAAATACACATTATGGAGTGATTACCAAGATCAAGATTATGAACATATCTATCACCTCACATAGTTAACTCTTGTGTGTTTGTGTGTGTGGTAAGAATGCCAAAGATCTACTCTCAGCAGCTTTCAAGTATATGGCATTATGTTATTAACTATAGTTACCATGCCCTACATTAGATCATGAGACTTTAGTATAACTGAAAATTTGTACCCTTTGACCTAGATCACCCCATTTCCTCCTTTCCTGAGCCCTTATCTACCACCATTCTATGCTCTGTTTCTATGAAATTGGCCTTTTATTTATCAATTTTTAAAGATTTCACAAATAAGTGATACATTGTAATGTTTCCCTTTCTCTGTCTGGCTTATTTTACTTACCATAATGCCCTCCAGGTTAATCGATATGGTTGTAAATGGCAGGATTTCTCTCTTTTTTTTAAATGGCTGAATAATATTTCATTTTATTTATATATACACATATATACACATTTGTATATATATATCAAATTTTATATGTAATATGTCACATTTAATATATATGACACATTTTCTTTATTTATCCATTGAAAGACATTTATATTCTTTCTGTTTCTTGGCTATTGTGAATAAATGTTGAAAGGAACATGGACATGCAGACATTTCATTTCCATTGGATGTATACCCAAGAGATATATTGCTAGATCGTATGGTAATTCTATTTTTAATTTCTTGAAGAACTTGCATATTGTTTTCCATCATGGTTATGCCAATTTACATTCCCACCACCACTGTGTAAGGGTTCTCTTTTCTCCTCATCCTATATAAAATATATGTTTATACATATATATAAAACCTCTATGCCCAACATGGAGCTTGAACTCACAACTCTGAGATCAAGAGTCACCACAGGCTCACTAAATGAGCCAACCAGGTGCCCCCCATGTCTTATCTTTTTAATAGTAGCCATTCTAACAGTTATGTAGTGTCTCATTGTGCTTTTGTTATATATTTCCCTGATGACTGGTGATATGGAACACCTTTTTATATGGACCATTTAGCCAATTTGAATATCTTTTTGGAAAAAATGTCTATTCAGGACTTTCACCCATTTTTAATTTGACTATTTATAGGGATTTTTTGTATGAGTTCTTTAAACATTTTGTGTATGTTACTCCTTTACCCAATATATATTTTACACATACTTTCTTCCATTTTGTAAGCTCCTTCAATTTATTGGTTATTTTCTTTTTTGTGCCAAAGCTTTTAGTCTCATTTGTTTATTTTGTTTCTGTTGCCCATGCTTTTAGTGTCATCCAATAATTCACTGCCAAAACTAATGCTGAGGATTTTCCCTTATGTTTTCTTCTAGGAGTGTTACAGTTTCAGGTCTCACATAGGAATCTTGGGTCCATTTTTAGTTAATTTTTGTGAGTGGTATAAGATAGGGGTCCAGTTTCATTCATTTGCTAGGTTTATCCAGTTTTCCCAAGATCATTTATTAAAGAGACTGCCCTTCCTCATTGTGTGTTCTTAGTGAACTTGTCACAAATTAATTGGTCACATGTGATAGGATTTATATCTAGACTCTGTTCTTTCTGCTCTATGTTCTATGTAACTTTTAATTTTTGTTTTGCCATTACCATACAGTTTTGATCACTATGGTTTTGTGTAATATATATAGCTTGAATCAGGGAGTGAGATGCCATTATCAGGATTGTTTTGGCTACTGGGGGTCTGTAGGATAATTTTTTTTCCTGTGAAAAATGTCATTGGAATTTTGATTGTGATTGCACTGAATCTGTACATCACTTTGAGTGGTATGGAGATTTTCACGGTGTTAATTCTTCCAATCCAAGATCACAGATATCTTCTTATTTATTTCTGTTTTCCCGCGTCTCTTTAATTAATGTCTTATGGTTCTCAGTGTACACATTTTTCACCTATTTTGTTAACTATATTCCTAAGTATTTTCTGGCCTTTGATGCTATTGCAAATAGGATTGCTTTAAAAAATTTTTTTAATGTTTATTTACTTTTGAGAGAGAGACACAGAGTGTGAGTGGGGGAAGGGCAGAGAGAGAGGGAGACACAGAATTCGAAGTGGGCTCCAGCCTCTGAGCTGTCAGCACAGAGCCCTACACAGGGCTTGAACTCACTAACAGTGGGATCAGACCTGAGCCAGAGTTGGATGCTCAACCGACTGAGCCACTCAGGTGCCCCTAGGATTGCTTTTTAAATTTCTCTTTTAGATAGTTCATTGTTAGTGTGTAGAAACATAAGTGATTTGTGTATGTAGATAGAAATGGTGAGAGTGGGCATCCTTGTCTTATTCCTGACCTTGGAGGAAAGGCTTTTAACTTTTCATCACTTAGTGTGATGTTAGCAAGAGGCTTGTCTTCATATCTATGTATCTTTATACTTTAATTACCACTGAAAATACTGTTTTCCTGTGTGTTTTTAAGTGATGATAGATACACTGTTTTTCAAAGAAGACTTCACAAGAAAAAATAACAACTGTACTGAAGTATAATTAAATACAATAAACTGTACATGTTAAAAGGTATGATTTGATATGTTCTGACATTTGTATACAGTGAAAACATCACCATGATCCAGTTACTGAACATATTCATCAAATATTTTCTTATACCTCTTTGCAATCACTTTACTATCTCACCTCTCCACTCCATTGATCAACTTTTTCTCTACAGATTAAATTGCATTTTCTAGAGTTTTATATAGATGAAATCATATGTATGCACTCTTTTTTTGGTCTGCTTTCTTTCATTCAACATAATGATTTTGAGATGTATTCATGTTGTAGAATATATGGATACAATACAATTTCTTCATTCTCTTGAGTATTTGGGTTGTTTCTAGTTTTGGCCTGTTAGAAATAAAGCTGCTACAAACATTTGTGTGCAGGTCTTGTATATATATTCACTTTTATTTCTCCCGGGTAGATATCTAAGGGTGGAATGTCCATATGATATGGTAGGTACATTCAATGTTTTAAGACTGCTGAACTATCTTCCAGTATAGTTGTACCACTGAACAATAGTATATTCCCTCCAAACATTCATCAAAGTTCTGCGTCCTCCACATCTTCACCAACACAAACGCGGTATAATCAATTCTCTTCATTTTAGATATTGTAATGGTATCTCACTGTAGTTGTAAATTATGTTTCCCTAACAACTAATGATATTGACCAGCTTTTCGTTTGCATATTTTTCTTCATCTATATTCATTAGTGAAGAGTTATTTCAAATTCTTTGCTAATTTTTTTAAAAATTTGATTGTTTTCTTATTAAGTTTTGAGGATTCTTCATATACTCTGAATAAAGATATCATGTATATGATATGCAAATAATATTTTTCCCAGTTTGTGACTTGACCCTTACAGTCATAATAGCACATTTCTGAAAACAAAAGGTTTTATTCTATAATGTTTTTCTTCAATTGATGGTATTATTGGTGTAATATTTTAAAAATCTTTGACTAAGTCAAGGTCAGGAACGTTTTTCTTTTGTTTTTCTTCTATAAGTTGTATAGTTTTAGGTTTATATTTAGATCTATGTATTTTCAGCTTAATTTTGTATATGGTGTGGTTTGAATCAAATATTTTTTTCTTTTTGCATAGAGATATTTAATTTTTGAAGAAATATTTCTTAAAAACCCTAGTGTTTTCCCATTGAACTGTGATTTCTCATTGGTTAAAAATCAGTGACCTATAGGTGTGTGGGTATATTTCTGGACTATTTATTTTGTTCTGTCAAAAATATGTTTGTCTCTCTTGGCCCGATATCATGATGCAATCTTGATTACTGTAGCTTTATAATAGACTTTGAATTAAGGTTGTTAATCCTCTAAGGTTCATCTACATTTTTAAAGTTCTTTTGACTATACTTGGCACTTGGAATTTCCATGTGAATTTTAGCTTGAGTTTTCAAGTAAAACTCTATGGGGATTGCAGGGATTGCAATGCATTTATAAGGCAATTTGGGAGAACTGACACCTTAGCAATACTAAGTGACCCATGAACACCGTATACCTTTCCATTCATTTAGGTTCTCTTTGGTTTATTCCAGTTGTATAGTTTTCAGTGAATAGATCTTTTATATATATTTTCAGATTTATTTCTAAGTATTTCACATCTTTAGGCTACTGTAAATGGTATTTGTTTTAATTCCCCATTTCTGATTTTTTGTTTTATATAGTAATACGATTGATTTTTGTATGTTTATCTTGTGCAGTATTAAATAGAAATGAGAAGAGCAGACATCCTTGTATTGTTCCTGATTTTAGGAACAATGCATTCAGTCTTTCACCATTAGATATGATGTTTCCTCTAGAGTTTTATAAATACTCTTTCTCAGGTTGAAGAAACTGCTTTGTATTCCTGCATTGTTGAGAGTTTTAATCCAAAATTGATGCTGATTCCATCAAATGTTTTTCCCCATCAATTAAAATGGTCATTTTTATTTTATTTTATTTTACTTTATTCTATTCTATTTTTAATTTATTACTATGGTGAATTATATTGAGTGAAGTTTCATGTTAGACTATCATTGCATTCCTGGGACAAATATCATTTGGTCCTAATGTATTTTTTAAACTATATTGTTGAATTCAATTTACTAAAAAAGCTACAAATTTTGCATCTATGTTCATGACGGATATCAGTCTGTAATTTTGTTTCCCTGTAACATCTTTTTCTGGTTTTGTTATCACTATAATGCGAACCTCCTAAAAGGAAACTATTGCCTTCTATTCAATTTTCTGGGAGAATTTATGTAGACATATTTTTTTAAAAAAATTAAATACATGGTAGAATTTACCAGCACAGGAATTGGCCTGGAATTCCTTTTTGGAAAAGTTTTCAACTAGTAACTTAATTTTGATAATATTGGCAGATTATCCAGGTTATTTATGCTTCTTGAGTAAGCTTTGTAGTTTGTGTCTTTTCAAGGATTTGGCTCATTTTATCTGAGAAGTTTAATTTATTGGCATCAAGTTGTATATGATATTTTCTTTTATTATCCTTTTAATAACCAGATAATCTTTAATAAAACCAGATAATCTTTAATAATATCACCTCTTTAACTTCAGATACTGTTCATTTTTGTCTTATCCTTATTGTTATGATTAGTATAGCTAGAAGTTTATACATTTTATTTTCAAAAGTTCAGCTTTTGGGTTAATTGATTCTTACTCTTACTATGCAATAGATTTTTCTCTCTAATTATTACTATTTTCTTCTTTCTTACTTTTTTTCTTTTAATTTTTTCTTTTTTCTTTGTTTTTGAGAGCGAGAGGGAGAGAGTGCAAGCAGGGAAGAGGCAGAGAAAGAGGGAGACATCTGAAGCAGACTCTGGGCCCTGAGCTGCCAACATAGAGCCTAAGGTGGGGCTAGAACTCACTAATGGCGAGTCATGGCCTGAGCTGAAATCGGATGCTCAACCAACTGAGCCACCCTGGCACCCCTCTTCTTTCTTACTTTGGATTTAACTTGTTCTTTTTTCTGGTTTCTTTAAAGATTTTGATTTTAATTTTTAAAAAATATTTATTTATTTTTGAGAGAGAGACAGAGAAGCTGAGAGGGAGAGAGAGTGGGAGACATAGAATCTGAAGAGGCTCCAGGCTCCTTGGAGCCTGAGGCAGAGCTCAAATCCATGTATTGTAAGAGCTTGACCTGAGCTGAAGTTGGTTGCTTAACCAACTGAACCACCCAGGTGCCCCTAAAAATTTATTTTAATGCTTATTTATTTTTGAGAGGGAGAGAGACAGAGCATGAGCAGGGAAGGGGCAGAGGAGAGAGAGGGAGACACAGAATCTGAAGCAGGCTCTAGGCTCTGAGCTGTCAGTGCAGAGCCTGACATGGGGCTTGGACCCACTAACTGTGAGATCATGGCCTGAGCTGAAGTCTGATACATGACTGACTGAGCCACTCAGACGCTCCTCTATTTTTCTGGTTTCTTAAGGTGCAAGTTTAGGTCATTAATTGAAGATCTTTTTTCTATTCTAATTCAGATATTAATTCTGTAAATTTTCTCTAGCTGAGGCATCCCTCAGATTTTGATAATTGGAGGCTTCATTTTCATTCACTTTAAGATACTTTCTAATTTCCTATGTAATTTATTAGTTGCCATATGGGTTATTTAAAGTGTGCTATTTAGTTTACAAATAAATATTTGATAATTTTCCAGAAATCTTTTCTGTTATTTATGTCTTATTTAATTCTACTGTGATCAGTAAAACATATTCAGTATGACTTGAATTTTCTTAGTTATTGAGGCTTGTTTTATGGCCCAGAATTTGGTGTCTGTTAGTAAGTGTACCATATGCACTTCAAAAGAATGTGTATTCCACTGTTGTTGACTGGAATATTTTATGAATGTCAATTAGGTAAAGTTGATTGATAGAGTTGTTCAAATCTGTTATATCCATATTGATTTTCTGACTACTTGTTCATCATGCTTTCTTGATGGGCCCTTATTGTTTGGATTCACTCACATCATGATAAAACCAAACCTCTAAAAATGTAGTGAAAAATAGTGGCATATCTGAAAAATAATCTTTTTTTAAAAATACTTTATTGTCAAATTGGTTTCCATACAACACCCAGTGCTCTCCCCCACAAGCGCCCTCCACCATCACCACCACCTTCCTTCTCCCCTCCCCCTTCCCCCTCAAGTTCTCCCTCAGCATTCAATAGTCTCTCAAGTTTTACATCCCACTCTCTCCCCAACTCTCTTTCCCTCTCCCCTCCCCCTGGTCCTCCACCAGGCCCCTCCTGTTCTGCTAGACCCATGAGTGCAAACACA
>NC_043709.1:43237149-43278907 GCF_006229205.1 Suricata suricatta | reverse complement strand
TCCACTGTGTATGTACACCACATCTTCTTGATCCACTCATCAAGTGATGGACATCAAGGCTTTTTCCATGCCCTGGCTATTGTTGACATTGCTGCTATGAACATTGGGGTACATGTGCTCCTATGCATCAGCATTTCTGTCTCTCTTGGGTAAATCCCTAGCAATGCTATTGCGGGGTCATAAGGGAGTTCTATAGATAGTTTTTTGAGGAACCTCCACACCGTTTTCCAGAGCAGCTGCACCAGTTTACATTCCCACCAACAGTGTAGGAGGGTGCCCGACTCTCCACACCCTCGCCAGCATCTATAGTCTCTTGATTTGTTCATTTTAGCCACTCTAACTGGCGTGGGGTGGTATCTCAGCATGGTTTTGATTTGGGTTTCCCTGATGATGAGTGATGTTGAGCATCGTTTCATGTACCTATAGGTCATCTGGATATCCTCTTTGGAGAAGTGTCTGTTCATGTCTTCTGCCCATTTCTTCACTGGGTTATTTGCGTAAATGCAGAAAAATAAAGATTAGAATTTGGTAGAAATCTCAGGGACTTCATTGAGAATGTCTGTATCAGGCCTTGATGTTCATTTCATGTCTTAGACTAGGTCTCTGATTTGGCTTCTCTCAGTCTCATCCTATCAGGTAAGTTTGTAGGTGGATAATATGCAATAACAAATTTAACTTTATAGATCGAATAGGTAAATTATGTCATTTGGCTATGCATGATAGGGAACAGAGGCAGTTGTACAAACTATAAATAAGATCAGCTGATCAGCTGCTAATATTTGTTGCATACTTTCATGGGGCCAGGCACTGTGCCAAACTCTTTATATCTATTAGCTCATTGAATTCTCATAATCTCCTTATGGGGTTGTTATTTTCATGATTCTCATTTTAACGATGAGGACATTGAGTTGCGGTCAGTCTAAGGATATGTTTCCCAAGAACTCAAGTTACAGAGCCATCATTCTTAACCATGACCATATTTTATCAACAAATTTGGCTGGAGCATTCATTCCAAAATAATTTGATAAGCCTCTGCCTATGTTCCAGGCACTGTGTGCTGAGTACTAGAGATATAAAGATCAATAAGATGTAAAGGAGAGACAGGATATAAGCAAGTCAGTGCAATAAAATTTGATTATTAATAGCAATATTTCCATTTTAAATGTGGACAACTAATTCAAATCATCTTAAGGGATAAAAAGGAGTTCATTGACTTAATACCTGATATGTATGAGATATAGTCATAGCTTTAAGAATGGTTGACTCCATGTATTTTAACAATGTCATCAGAAATCTATCTCATCAACTTCTTGACTTTTCACTGGTATCTGACTTAATTTCTGAATTATTCTAGAGGAGTGACCTCAAAGAAATTTAGGCTGATAGAGTCCTCAACTTTGTGATTTTAAGAAGCTCAGAGAAAGAGCAAACTTCCTTCACCACAGTGGAATCTCTGTCTATTTCCAGAAAGGGCGATGATTTTTTTCTGATTAGGTAATAAGTCACCACTGACCAATTCCTATGTCCAAGGGACGAACAATTCCTATGAATGTTCTGACTAGCTAGCATGGGTCATGAGCTCATCTTCTGGCTTGAGAGATAGTCCACATAATTAATAGATTTCCTTGGATAACCTGGTGTGGTGTTCCACCCCCCCAAAAAAAGATATGTAGGAAAAAGTAATGGATGCCAACCTCAGAGCCTTAGGTGTTATGTTAGACATATATGCACAATATATAGTTTCAGGAGGAAGGAGAAGAGGAGTGACAAAAAGTTGAACAAGGACCATTCTGTAGAGTTTAGGAAAGGAACACCCTGATGGTCCTTGACTGAGTGGAACATCAAGTTCAACATGGTTACAGAATAGTGAGGGTTTAGGGTAATAGGCAGGCTGAGGAGAGGAGCAGGTAAGAACTTGGAGGACCTCTTATGTGATACTAAGAGTTTGAACTTTATTCAGCAGTTCAGGAGGAACCAATGAAGAATATCAAGCAGAGGAATAACATAATTAAAATTGTAACTTAGAAAGAATATTCCTGTAGATATGGAAGATTTTAAAATAATATGAAAAACAATATGACAGATCTAGACATTTTAGAAAAGATTATAGTGACTAGAGTTGTAACAGATAGCATTTATTTTTTGTGTGATAATATGTGGTACTTAACAAAGACATTTTGCTGCTATTTTTCTGTGCATTCCTCCCTGAAGATCTCTGTTACCAAACAGACTTGACCTCTGCCAACAATCAACATCTCATTGCATCAGTGCTTCATTGGCTTATCATGTCTTGTAATTATTTCCTTAATAACTATTCAAATTATTCCCACTTCTATTTTTTGTTATTCTTCCTTCATAACAATTTCCTTATAGTTTAAATATTTTTTATGTAGTAATGTATTATAAGGGTAGAGAAGATTATACAGAAATAAAAATGAGGGACCAACAGACCAAACACTAATTTGTGTAGATTTGAATTTAAGAACGGAGTGGTTTTGAATAAATACTGAATGATGTTCAATATGGATAGTCTCAATGCCAGGATTAAAAGAAAAACTCTTAAAATTACATGCATATTTTTAGAATGGGAAGAAAAAAAGTGATAGCTAGTCTGTTAAAAAATTACATTCCAATGAAATAACAATTTTCCATTTTAGGTGTAATTGAAAAAGAAGATGCTTTTATCCTAACGTACAATGGAAACAGGAAAATACTGTCCATAGATAGAAAGACTGGGAAAGATGGATTGAGATAGTCTCTTTGCTCTAAAAGCACAAAGGAAAATAAGAATCAATGACCCAATGACCCGGGTGATGAAAGCGAGCGAATGCTCATTAAATGTACATATGATGCCACATTGAAATGAATTGCTGCAACCTTGGAAGAGAGGAAGAGATTTCTAAGTGACTTAAGCAAATTTAAACAGGATCTTTTACAAACAAGAACACATTTGAATAGTTGTTACATCAAGTTGATGTATTTTATGAAAATTTCTGGTATGGCTAACAAAAACATGTATATAATTCCTATAATTTTTCGAAGTGAATATAAAAAGGCCAACCACCTTTTGCATCTATTGTGCTTTCTGGTAGTAGGTTTCCCACCATGTCAGCCAGGCCACGAATAGGACACAGAGAGAGCAACTCCACAAACTACAAACAGAACGGGTTGTTTCTGTAGGAAAAAAAAACCAGCCTCTTTCTTCAAAAATATAACCCAGTAGTAGACATAAGACCTATGAAATGAAAACAGCAATTATACTAAGAGTAAGAGTAAGGCGTATCTATCATTTAATGAACATTTACTCTCTATGAGGCTTTGTGTGACATCCTTTACATTTATCATCACCTTTATTCCTAACAGAACACTTGGATGTAGGTATTTTCAACCAATTTTACTGACGAAACTGAAACTTAAGAAATGAAGTGATTTCCATAGAGTCAGACATCTAGCAAGTGAAAAGCCAGGGATTTGAGGTCAGATTTATAAAACTTTTTACAAATAAACATATTTGAAGGCAGGCTACGATATGACCCATCTCAGTGGATAGCAACCTCAAGTTCTTGGGCCATCTTCAGTCCTCTCTTTTCCTCATCCTGTTTGTCAGGAAATCTTATCGTCTCTGCTGTCAGAGTATTCCCAGTATTTATTCCTTCTCATATACCCTAACTTTATCTATTATTACTGTCCTTCACTCATGATTCCTGCCCCACCAACTCTTTTGTTTTCCCTAAAATCCAGTGAAACCCCTCCCACCTTCGTGTGTTTGAGCTGCCTGTTCCCTCGGCAGAGGACGATGTTCCTCCAACTGTTGTCATGGTTCTAACTTGTTCTCCTTCAAGCCTTTACCTAATGTCACTTTCTCAGAGAGGCCACTTATTTAAAAGGTCAAGGGGTACCCTCACTTTTTTTCTTCACTCATTTCTCTCATTCTGATCCACTTACTACTTTCTGCTGTTTGGGTAGTGATCACCTTCTAACATATAGAATTTTCTCACTATTATGTTTGCTATATGATCTGGCATCCTGCTTCCCACCTTTGAATGTGAGCTTCATAAAGCGAGGGGCCTAGGATTGTGCTTTTCATTGTTTTCCAGTACCCATTACACTGCCTGCCTAGAGGAGGCACTCACTAAGTATTTGTTGAATTGAATTAAAGTAAATGTCAGGGAAGCGATATAAGCAAAATGTTATGGTGTTTCAGAGGGAAAGATCCCATCTGTTTATAGGAATTAGGAAAAAGAGTTGGCACTTGAAATAGGATTAATGAGCTTCAGATGTATTCCATATGAATTCCAGTGGGGGAAGGAAGATTGTGTTGCCCAATCATTCTGTTTCCTAATGGGTTATGCCACGTGTGGCTTGACCCCTGAGCTCTAGACCTCAGGGGACCCCTTTCCTCTCAGCTCAGCTCTTCTTCTGCTGTTTCTGTGTTCTCCTGCCTCAGGCACTGTCAGCCTCCTGCTCTGCAATTCTTTCCAGCCCTCACTCTTCTAAACACGTCCTTCTTCCTATCCTTTGCTTTCCTTACTCAGTCTGCTACATATACACCATCAAATGAATGTAACTGATTAGTAGCTTGTCCTCTTTGACACATTTATGCATGCTTTACTGTATAGTATGTAGGTACAGCTTTCCTATACATCTGGTTTATTATAGATATTGATTAACTATAGCACTTGTGGTCATTTCTGTCCAAACAATTGGACATCAGGCTTTTGTTCAGGTACATAATGGTAGTATACTATTAGTAGGAATAATAGTATTAATTCTTCTTTGAGCGTGTGTTTTGCTACTGGACATCCATTTAATTATCTCTTTACTTTCCCACTCCTATAAGGTAGGCATAATAATCTTCAATTTTCATAAGAGTAAACAGAGAGCCAAGGAGTTTAATGGTGTTCTCAGGCTCTTAGGTGTCAGACCTGGGCTTTACATCTTGTTTTTAACTCATGTTCCCTTCACTCTACCAGGATACTTTCTTTAACTCATTGCCTACTACGTCACTGTTTCAGTAGGAAATATGATTTGGGTTACATATACTAATGGAAGGGATTTTCCCTGAATGAAAAAGTACTTTATTTTAAAATAAGTAATGTACCGGCATGCAAATGAAACTAAGGGTTATGCAATCCAGAAGTAATAATCACTGATTATGATCACCTCATAAAGAAAATAAGAAAGTTTAGAAGACAGAAAAATTAAGCAGAGAAGAGAGAGATGGAGGGAGGGATTGAGGGAGAGATGGGGAGATTGATTTAGAAACAACTGGAGATAAATCCTATCAGAAAAAGCTAAAGAACTTACATATGTTCACCCTGGAAGACAGAGGGCTAAGAGGTGACTTAATTATTGGCTCTAATATATGAATGGTCGTTATAGGGAGGCTACTCAGTACTTTTCTGTCAACATCAAGGTCAGAGTAAGATAAATAGCCTTAAATTATAGGAAGAAATTTCAGTTCCATCTACAAAAGAACTTCTTGACATAAAAGAGAATGAAACATTTCAGTGTGAACTACAAGAATTATAAAATCTTCATTCTTTGATAGTATTTAAAAATAAAACATCTGCTCCCAAATTAGCAAACTAAATTGAAAAAGAGCACCAAAAAATTCCCCCTGGACCTTGACTTCATAGTATATCATAGTCAAATAATATAAAAATTATAATTCACTAGAAATGTATTTTTTATGCCCATAAATATGTATTACCTAATTTCTTGATTATAACTATAGAAGTGAGAATCGTAAGAGAAGCAAACTAGTTGCTTCTTAGGTAAATGGGAAAATTTATAGACAATTCCCATACATCTGAATCATCTGTTGTTATCTGTAAAAAATCTGGTAGAGAATGTCCATAATAGATATACTTTAGCAACTCCTTTCCTTTATTACCATGAGTCTTGTCTTTACCTTTGGCCTTGTGTTACCATTTTCTGATAAATGCCTTTACCATTTACTGGTAAATTATTAACTTGTACATTTTGCTGATGGAGATGAGTTTTCTTTTGCAGGTGTTTGACTGATTCATTATCATCTGAATGGTGTCTTTCTTCTTTTGGCTTTCTCAACTTTTAATACTTAAAGCAGCTTGCTCTTTTACTTTTGAGTCACTCATACTTCTTCCCCATTAGCTGTTCCACCTGTGACTTAGATTTACTTGATGAAACTGAAAGAGAAAAATACGTATTTGTGGAAATAAGTAGCAGGTTACTCCATAGTGTAAGGAAAGGGTTAATCTCATTGGAAGGGTATTCTCTTTCTCTCTTTCTCTGAGGCTCATTGTTTTGATATTAACTAAGGTGTAGCATGCTACTCTTGGATGCTTCTGTTGCACACAGTTTCTGTCTTTTGCTGAAATGCCGATACAGTGTTGTTTTTGACTTTACTTTGTTTGCTCTTTTTGTGAAAGCCAGAGCATCACACAACATGAGAAGCTTACGAGGAGTCAGAGCTGTGTTAAGTCTTGGCTTACAGAACTTGGTTATAGCAAGATGGTGTTTCCTTAGCTTTCTGAAATACTTTCACAGCTGTACTTGTTCTTCGTGTTTTGCTTATGCAAAAGACTAATTCTAATGACTTTTGCAGTGGTTCCCTGATGCCAGACTTCATCAATATCCAAAAATAAAAATGAAGAGTATCATTCTAATTAGTGTAAATGGTAGAGTATAAAGAGTAGTCCATTCCCATAAGTTGCTCACCCTGTGACTGCATGTGACTTTAATTCTATTAGGCTAGGAGGTGGCTATAATGCATCTCAAAAAGGAATGGGGTTTCTGTTAACAGAACAAGATCAATTCAGTCAGTAAGCCTGTGAATCTCAAATTGTTTTATACAAGATATTCAGAGAGAAATAGCAATTGAAGATAAAAACTAAAAAGAATTGGGAATCAGCCAATGCATATTCCCCAGAACATTGGGGATTGCAATGTTCTGAATAGATTTTCTGGAATAACAGGATTCTATAGTGGTTAGAAAAAGGACAAGTAAAGTTAGAAATAAATTAAGATTTAAAGGATAAACAAGCAAGGCAACTGGAATTAAAGGTTGACATTTTGACAAATGAGAAGTACAGAAGAGGGAAAAGGAGAACAGGATTAAAATTTCCTTTTTACAGAAAGAATGTTTGGGAAAAACAGAGAAGAGAAACATTCACAATGTATTTTTGTTTGTGTACTTATGACAATGGAATAGGTTGGAAGGGTTTGGACTGAATTGAATTTTCCTGAAGAATAATAGATGGATTTCATTTTAACATCTGATGGATTCACACCTTCTTGCTCACATAATCATCACCCATTTTTAATCAACCACACATGGTCACTAATGCAAAATTCAAGAGAGTTACCTTTAGGTATGTTTTTCATTACCATTCCTTTTCCATGTGAACCCAAAGATTAACTTTATTACTAAAAGGAATATACCTTCCAAGTATTAAGCAATTTACCTCTGTATTCATCAAAGTCTTATAGGACTCTCAATCAGACTTTTTGTTTCAAACAGGTCAAATTGTGTTACTATTCAGGGTTGATACAATCCCAGTCAAACAACACACAAACAAAATAAAACCCTTTCTGTTTGGCCCATGTAGCTTTTCTGAAGGTAAATATGCTAGTTTTTTTAAATAATGAAAATACTTCTTTGGGCACACTTCCACAGATATTTTTTATGGCTTTTATTTAGTGGAGGCTAAGGGCCATTTGATGACCTACTGAGAAAATTACCTAGAGACCACATGTTTTCTACATCCTTTATCATTCATGCTATTGCATATTTTCTTGTAGCACTGGATCAAGTTTTTTGTCTTTTGGCTTTTTAAAAATAGGATGTCTTACAGCTTTTTTGAGTTGTCTTTATATCAGTAGTAGAAGGCTTGACTGTGATTTCATACAACATATTCTTACCTTTAAAAAAGAGAGAGATTAAAAAAAAATTCTGAAGCTTGCTTTTGTCTTGAGGGCATTTTTCCAACCAGGAGAATTTGAGCATACTTTTCAGGGTTTCACAAAGATAGGAAGAGAAGACAAAGCCTAAGGTGAGAGGTTTAATGGGAGTCCTCTCACAAAGCCAGGACCTTAAAGATCTGTACCCTTAGCACATAGGTGAACTAGAAATAAACTCATCTCCTTCCTCGGGGGACTGAAGAGAAATTGTTCCAAACTTTCCCCTGAAAATTTGCGACCACAAGTAACACTTGCATGGTATAGCAGCTCAAATAAAATTGACCTTGGTACACTTAAACCTCAAGAACAGGGTTTTAATTTAAAATTTGTTTCTGCACTAGAGGTGTCCCCAGATGCCAGACAGAAGCTAAACAAATTCTTTCTAGAAAAAATGCTTTCATATCACATCTCAAAAGATTCCCAGAGATGAATCCCAAGGAAATGAGCATCTCACAATAAAAAATCACTAATCATGCAAAGAAACAAGATTCTGTGAACATGAGCTAAAACAATTGAGAGCAGAATCATCCATGCATTTGAATAAATATTGGGTATGTTAGACATACAATATAAAATGGCATATTAATAAAATGAAGGAAATAAATAAAGGCTTGAGTATATAAGCAAAATGCAAGTACATTTTAAATACAACCAATGAGGATTGCTAAACTGGAATTTGTAATACCTGCATTTAAAAATGTTGTACATGTAGTAGATGGTTTATTACAGATTAGAAAGAGCTAAAGAGAGAATTGTAAACAGGAAGATAGGACTGAAAAAATTACCCACAGTGTGGCACAGAGAGACAAAGAGATGGGAAATACACAAGAGCAGTTAGGAGATAGGAGATAGGAGAGATTGAAAAGGTATAATAATTGGTCAATACAGACTCAAGGCTTCATTTACTTTGTCCATCTTTTGTTTCTTCATCAAGTTATTGCTTCTAACCTTTAGAGATTAACAGTTTTGCTTTAAACAGAGGCATCATTCTTCGAAACAGAGCTCTGTTAAAAAATAAAATTTGTTACAAATATTAAAATTGCTTTAAAAAATCTTAAATTTGTAGCAAATTTAAGCCATCAATGACTGTTTTGTCATCTTTATTCTCTTTTATTACTATCTTAAAAGCTTGAAAAAATAAAACAATATTAATTTAAAAATTATGTTGATAGTTATTATATACTGAATGTTCTCTATGTTCCAGGAGTTTCACCATATATCAATCCATTTAAGCATTACATCAAGCTAAAGCCCAGAGCAGATTTCTTTTTTAGCTCAAGCTTACATCACTCATAAATAGAAGAACTAAAATTTCAATCCAGCCTACCTGACTCTAAATTCTGTTCTTTCATTGCCTGATCACATAGTCAAATGGTTGTTGACTCTCCCAGTAGAGAAGGTTACACATTTATTCAAATAATTCTGCCTTTCATCTAACCATTTATTTAATCTCTCTTTAAAAATGACCTTATATGCAGTTTCTTGCCTCAGAAAACCAGTGTCATTATTTAAGAGTTCTTGAAGAGTCTACCTTGATTTTGTATTTTTATTTTCATTGTCCTTCCCTTCTCATCAATAATCATTTTACCCTATTCAGCTCTTCTTGGCTTACCCTCTTCTAAATTTGAGTCAACATAGGTCCTCAGAAACATTCTATGCCAAGACTGTCGTGGAGCTAAGAGATAGTAAGTTGAGGTGTGCATTGGTTGGAGTGGAGCTATATGGGCATAGCTGACTCTGAGAGGCATGGCTAGGCTTCTGTAGAGTGGAGCACATCCAGAAGCAAATCAACTGGTGAAGTTCAGTTGTGTATTGCCTCTCTGCTGTAATTTTACAGCATTATGCAATTAGCTCGGTGCCATAAAAATATCTGGCCTACCACAGAGAATTTTTCATATGTATCCCCCTGGTAAGTACTATAAGCCAAAGCAAAGCAATGATCAAGCAGTTCAATGTCTGTGTTTTGCTTACATATTCCCCAAACTGTTTTCCATCCCCTAAATTTTAAAGATGAAATGTGCAAACATTTAATGCCACATCATTTTCCTTCTGGAAGGACATCAGTCACAGCAGGAACTTCATGACTAAGTTGGAGCAGTTGAAACTATTTCAATGGTCACATTTGTTAAGAGTGAAAACAAGAGTTTTAAGTGCTATCTAATGTCTAAAATGATTTTTACAGTTTGAAATGAGTATGCTGGTAGTGTTGGGGAAAATTAGCATGTTTAAAGTATTTATGTCTGAAATAGTAACCTCAACTAATACTCTATGACACTGTGTACCAGTCATTTTTCTATATGTTCTTTATGCATTTTAATCAGTTAACCCTTAAAACAACCACATGAAAACAGACACTCTTTCCATCCCCAGTTTGTGGTTGGGGAAACTTAAATAATAACTATTCCAAAATCTCATAGTTAGTAAATGTTGGAGTCAAGATTCATATAATGATATTTCTATCATCTGTGCCCTTCATCAACTACACTAGACCAGTAGTTCTTCAATTTCTTTTTAGGTTTAGAGAACACATTGGACATAAAACATGAAAAGGCACTCATTTCATTTCTAGTAGAGCTCTTATATTTTTTCATTATATATATATATATATATATATATATATATATATATCTGCTTCACTAGTCCTTTTTAGAATCAAGGCTTAGTAGTATCCTAGTTATTACCCAGTTCAGTGCCTTACAGATAGTAAGCACACAATAAATGCTTGTAGTTTAAAATAAGTGATTTATTCTACTCTCAAAACCCTCAGACATAAGGTGATGAAGCAAATTTCATTTCTACTTGTTTCAGATTCCTAACAGCAATATCTTTTGAGACATTTTGGGTTGTTTTTTTTTTTAAACATTTGGGATGCAAAAGGAGAAGCAAAAATGGCTGCCTCTATACTATTGCACAGATTTATGTTGTATTAAAAGCAAGTATTACCTTCTTAAGAGTTCTTTAGTTTGAATTATTCACACTTTTCCTTAAAAATGATGCAGAGTGAAATTTCTTTTGCTTGTTCTGAATTACCTTCCTCAAACATTAAGTGATACCCCCTTATTTTAGGATCCATGATTTCTTAGACCTGAAAAGTCAGGACTGTTCAGAGCATACCTCTTACCTCCTAGCTCCAAGACATGGAGAACAATGAGCACCCCTGCCTCTCAGCCTCCCTTGATGTCTCTGTCAGAGACAGCCCACAATCAGACAGACCATTGATCTGCCCCTTTATGGCATTTTTGTTCCTCATTCCGTTCTTGTTTACTTTAAAAGCCAAATCTTTTACTGTTTTCTACTTTCTACTTCTACTTCTGCTTATAGCTTTGGGACCAAAGGTTTTTCATCAGCTCATTTTAATGTCTCTTTTCAGTGACCTTGTTGCCAACTGAAGCCATGATGTTGCTGGTGAAGTATAGGAGAAATTTGCTACAAGCAAAAAACACTCTATTTTCTCTTAGAAATAAGGAAATAAGAGTCACTTAATTTTTCCCTTCCACATTTGCTCTGTGCCAAACTATTAGAAAGTCAAGTGGACCTTTAATTGCTTCTAAAATGAAGGGATACTAGATTACCAATTGTTAGGGTGGTTTATTTCTTCTAGACTTCCGGCAGTGGCAATACTCAATGTTACTTGTTTTGGTTGATGATAAAAAGAATGAAGGAAAGCTAGAGGTAGAAATTTTCTGCATATACAGAAAGTTAATTTGAGAATGTAATAACAGAACCTGTGATAGAGATGTTTACTTGGAGAGTGTTAAATGCTTCCTCATAGATTTCCAGGCAAGAGGGCGGTGTGTATTTTTATACGATTGTCGTGGGCAGTTTTATCCTGCAGAGGTGGTGTTTCCCAAAGTGTGATCTGAGGAACACCACAATATATTCTCTTACCCATTATTTTTCCCCTTTACTCAGATATTGAAACTTTATCTTTTATTGATTTGGCTTACGGTATAAAACTGAACCTTAAATGGAAAGTTTAGGCAATTAATTTCCTATATGGACTTGCTGAATGAACATTGGCAAGATTGCATTTGCTTGTCTATATGTATAGAAACGGGCTGATTCTTTGTGCTTATGATCTACCACTGTTGGAAGGATTTGTTTCTGATAAATGGCTTGCTGCTTTGGTTCCCTGGATGATATCTTTCTGAGTTTTGAAACTCTCTAGAGACAGAATACATATGTGCCTCACCACACTGAAAAAAAAATCAAAAGCTGGAGGCAAAAACTGTCCTTATATTTTACAAGAAAAATGAGTGATGAACACATACCTGACTTCCGGATGTTATAGACTGGCTTATAGAAGTTGTCAAGTCCCCAATACTAACATGCTCTCCCTAATACTCTGCTACCCAGAGCATCTGAGCTGAAGTTATGACTTCTGCCTTCCTGTAGGAGAAGCAAGGAAAGAAATAATCCATTTCTCAATGAAGTACGTGAAGAGGCTAATTTATTTTCTTGAAAACCGCCAAAGGTGGTTTGATGAAACTTGTAATCTGGGCATTTCGTTCTCTCTGTAAACTCACCCTGAAGTCAGAATTGCAGAGAGAGAAGAGAGAGAGAAAGCCTTACTCTAGCAATTATTTCCCTTATCTTGCAAATATCAGTACAGTAAAATAATTTCCTTAGCTTCCAGGAAATCGGTCATATCACTTATGAATGAATTCGACAATGAAGATTAAAAAGTGCCCTAGACAAGATGTTTTTCTTCTTGGCTCTTCTATGTATATCTATCTGAGTGATAAAATGATGTGCAGATTTCAATTGATCGATTTTCATTATGGATTAATTGCAGTGATCAAAAACATTAGTTATGCTGGTATTCATCGATGATAATATGTATTTTATTTATTATGGACCTAGTAGGATGGCAAATTCGGTTTTATAGCTCAGTGGAGTTTGAGAACTGTAGCTTTATTCAATATTGTTCTTGAACTCTGTGATGGCCCGGCTCTGTAAATAATCTCATCATCCTCTTATGTGAGCCCATCCTTGAAGAGTTCCTCATATGGATGCTTAATGAAAAAATATACTACGCTTTTGTCCTTGTCAGTGGTGTCAGAACATGAGATGTTCGGCACAACTGCTAAATAAAGCTTCTGCTATATGAGGAGGCCCAGTAACATTTTATCTGGATGAGTAAGCAGCTAGTACATCCTGGGTTTCACAGAAAAAAGACAATCCAGAGCCTACATGAAGGACATCGTTATTTATGGTCATGTCTAGTGAATCTTGTTCATGTGGAAAGTATGCCTAAAAGTCCAGAGAACTGACCTCCAACTCTCAACTCTTCCTGCCTTGAATTTCCTTAATTTTCCATGGAGGCTTCCTTTAGTACCTGTCTTCAAAGGTGCATTTATACCACCCAAGATAAAACGTATACCAAGATATATTTGAATCTAGAGTTTCTGAATTAGACCAACAAGCTATGGATGTTTATATAAAATCCCCTGAGGATATAGTTGCTCCCCAATTTACTTCATTTTAAAATCACTTAGAAAAAAAGTCACTTGAGGGTATATATGTTTTAGAAAAAACGTTTTGAAAATCTGGAATATCCTTTTAAAATAAAAATAAAATATCTTTGCCCCTTAGACACATGTGTTTATTTCTTTATTTATTTTTATTTATAAGTTGTGGAACTTATTTTTCCAGTTAGTTAACATACAGTGTACTATTAGTTTCAGGTTTATAATATAGCTATTCAACACTTCTATACAATAGCTGGTGCTCATCAGAAGTACACTCCTTAATCCCCATCACCTATTTCATCCATCCCCCCACTCCCCTCCCCTCTGGTAACCATGGGTTTGTTTACTATAGTTAGGAGTAGGTTTCTAGGGGCGCCTGGGTGGCTCAGTCAGTTGGGCGTCCAGCTTCAGCTCAGGTCATGATCTCACAGTTCGTGGGTTTGAGCCCTGCGTCGGGCTCTTTGCTGACAGCTAGTTCAGAGCCTGGAGCCTGCTTCAGATTCTGTATCTCTCTCTCTCTCTGACCCTCCCCTGCTCACGCTGTCTCTCTCTGTCCCTCAACAATAAATTAAAAAAATATATAAAAGAATTTTCATTAAAAGTAGGTTTCTAGGTTTACCTCCCTTTTTTCTTCTCTTCCTTTTTCCCCTTTCATCATTTGTTTTGTTTCTTAAATTCTATGTGTAGAGAAATCAATAGTATTTGTCTTTCTCTGACTTAATTTGCTTAGCATGACACTCTGTAGCTTCATGCAGGTCATTACAAATGGCAAAGTTCCATTCTTTTTGATGTCTAATAACACTGGATGGATATATATATACACTCATCAGTTGATGGACATTTGGGCTGTTTCCATCATTTGGGTATTGTAAATATTGTAGATAATGCTATTCTAAACATCAGGGTACATGTATCCCTTTGAATTAATACTTGTATGTTCTTTGGGTAAATACCTAGCAGTATTGTAGGGTAGTTTTATTTTAACTATTTGAGGAATCTCCATACTGTTTTTCGGAGTGACTGCACCTGTTTGCATTCTCACTCAGTAGTGCAGGTGGGTTCCCCTTTCTACACATCCTCACCAGCACCTGTTGTTTCTTGTGTTGTTGATTTTAGCCATTTTGACAGGTGTGAGATGATATCTCTTTGTAGTTTTGGTTTGTGTTTCCCTGATGATTAGTGATGTTGAGCATCTTTTCATGTGTCTTTGGCCATCTGTATGCCTTCTTTGGAAAAATGTCTTATGTGTCTTCTTTCCACTTTTTAATTGAATTATTCATTTTTTGGGTATTGAGTTTTAGAAGTTCTTTAGATATTTTGGATACTAACCCTTTACCAGATATGTCATTTGCACATATCTTCTCCCATTCCATGCTCTGCTTTTTAGTTTTGTTGTTTCCTTCTCTGTGCAAAAGCTAGTTTATTTTGATAAAATCCCAGTAGTTTATATCTGCTTCTGTTTTCCTTGCATCCAGAGACATATGTAGAAGGAAGTTGCAGTGACTGTGTACTACTCTAAGATTTAAAAGAAAAAATTTTAATGTTTGTTTATTTTTGAGAGAGAGAGTGAGTAGGGGAGGGGAGAGAGAGAGACACAGAATCTGAAGCAGGATCCAGGCTCTGAGCTGTGAACAGAGAGTCTGATGCCATGCTTGAACTCATGAGCTGCAAGATCATGACCTGAGCCAAAGTCAGATGCCTAAACAGCTGAGCCACAGATGTGCCCTTACTCTAGGATTTTTATGGTTTTAAGTCTCACATTTAGTTCTTTAAACCATGTTGAATTTATCTTTGTGTATGGTGTAAGAAAATGGTCCAGTTTCATTCTTTTGCATGTTGCTATCCAGTTTTCCCAATACCATTTGTGGCTCTCTTTTCCATTTGATATTCTTTCCTGCTTAGTTGAAGATTAATTGACCATATAGTTGTGGGCTCATTTTAGGTTTTCTACTCTATTCTGTTGACTCTTGTGTTTATTTTTATGCCAGCACCATACAGTTTTGATCATGACAGCTTTGCAATATAACTTGAAGATCAGAATTGTGATGCCTCCAGTTTTGCTTTTTTAATTTTTCTCTTCCTTCCTTCCTTCCTTCCTTCCTTCCTTCCTTCCTTCCTTCCTTCCTTCCTTCCTTCCTTCCTTCCTTCCTTCCTTTCTTTCCCCCAAGGTTACTTTGTCTGTTCAGGGTCTTTTGTGGCTCCATACAAATTTCAGGGTTGTTTGTTCCAGCTCTGTGAAAAATGCTGTTGTTATTTTAATAAGGATTGCATTAAGTGTGTAGATTGGTTTGGGAGTTATAGACATTTTAACAATATATTCTCCCAACCCATTAGCATGGAAAGTTTTCCCATTTCTTTGTATCATCTTTGATTTATTTCATTGATTTTTTATGATTTTCAGAGTACAGGTCTTTCACCTCTTTGGTTAGGTTTATTCCTGGTATCTTATTGTTTTGGTGCAGTTATAAATGGGATTAAATCCTTAATTTTTGTTTTTTGCTGCTTCATTATTGGGATATAGAAAGGCAGAAGATTTCTGTATAATGATTTTGTATCCTGTGACTTTACTGAATTCATATATTAGTTCTAGTAGTTTTTTGGTGGAGTCTTTTGGATTTTCTATATATAGTAACCTGCCTTCTGCAAATAGTGACAGTTTTGATTCTTTCTTGCTGATTTGGGTGCCTTTTACTTTTTTCTGCTGTATGATTGCTGTGGCTAGGACTTCTAGTACTATGTTAAATAATGGTGGTGACAATGGACATCCCTGTCTTATTCTTGGCTATAGTAGAAAAGTTCCAATTTTTCCTCTTTGAGGATAATATTAGCTGTGGGTTTTTCATATATGGCCTTTATTATGTTCCGGTCTATTCCCTCTAAACTTACTCTCTTAAGGGTTTTTATCATGAATTGATGTGGTACTTTGTCAAATCCTTTTTCTGCATCTATTGAAATGATCCTGTGGTTCAAATGGTAGATTTATTCCTGGGTTGCAGGGGTCATTATTCGCAAATCAATCAACATGTTACGCTACATTAATAAAAGAAAAGAACCATATGATGACTTCAAAAAACATTCATATTATTTTTAAATTGAAAAGTATTCTATTTTTAGGTCCAAACCCAGTTACTTTTATTATTTCTTAAAGTTAGTTATTTCTAAAAATATCAACTCTTTTAAATCTAATAATAGTATAAATAATGAAATATTTAAATATTAACTACCCTAATGAATTACAAAATTAAAATATCCTGTCAAGTATATTTTGTGGGTATACTGAATTTAAGCTTAGATTTGTTTGCCTTTACTATATATAACCATATAGAACTGTAAGATACTATACTAGGCTTCTTCTGTTAATTATTAGTGTGTGTGTGTGTGTGTGTGTGTGTGTGTGTGTGTGTGAGAGAGAGAGAGAGAGAGAGAGAGACAGAGAGACAGAGAGACAGAGAGAGAGAGAGATAAGTTGGCAATTTTTAGGCCATTATCTTTTTCCAAAAGGGGATGTCAGTGAACTATGGTAAAGAACAATTTGGGGGCAGCAACTTTATTAGTACAGAACTGGGCTAGATGGATGAATAAATGAATAGATCAAAGAGTGTGCCAGTTTGGAGATGAGCTAAATAGGAGTCCATACACGGCTGTTTGATTGTGGCAGGTCTACTATATTCTTCTACTTCTGGTACCTCAATACAAAAACAATACATAGCTTATTGAAACTACATTTTGAAGAATAGTCCACATGTTCCATTAGTAATAATACCAAATACTAAGTCTTCCATGGTTAAGAAATCCTTTCCTTTATGCATCTCTTGGTCTTTTTTTTTTTTCATATGGTTGTCCTTGAATTCCCAGGGGAGTTGAAAATCAACTGACCCTATCTACTTTATATGAAACTTTCCTATATTTGAAAATTATTATTAAGTATTTGGATGGCCTTCTTTTTCTGAGAAAAATATTTATATAATAGCTTAAAAACTTTATCCTGTCATTGGGTTTTCTCTAATATCCGTCTGACATTTTTACCTGTAACTTATTTTTTAGCACATGGTTATTTCATATCATGTTCAATATAATTATTTTTTGCCTGTGCTATATTCTACATCCCAGTATTGTGCTCATTCTGAGCAGCACTCAGCTATGGTACTCAGGAGCAACAAGTCATGCGTTCTCTTGTTATGCTTTCATAGAATTGATTTCTTTATACTTTTTTCAGATAAGTTTTTGCTAAAATTATTTTTGTAAGCAACTGTAGACACCAGCAATTGCTTAGACTTAGAAATAGTATTTCAAGACTCCCATTTCTTTGGATTTGGTTATTAAGCTTGTAATTGATATGTTATGTTGCTAGAATGTTTATTTTATAAATGTTCTATTGATGACAGGTAATAGTTCAAAATTATTCTTTAAAAATAAATATGTGGGAACATTCTCCCATTACTATTAAAATTAGTTCATTGTAACTGCAACAGATTTCCTCTGGTAACATGAAGATTACACAGAAGTGCCTAGATGCTCCTGAAGTCCACCCTTCTCCAAGTATCACTTGCAACAGGGCTACACTTGACACAGAGTCACTGAGGTGTCTACACATGAATAGCTAAGCTATAGAGGAATGTCTCCTTAGGATTTTAATTTAAATACCAGTGCACCTGTTATAACTAAGGGTATAACTTAATGGTGAATGGATGAAATTATTTAAGAAAAAGTATTCAGAAATATTGATAATAATAGGACAAATCTATAAAAGGGAATCGCGAATTTGGGAATCCCTAAAGAGAAGAGTTGCTGTAGATGAATAATAAAATCTTTATCTAGTTTTTATACAATTGTTTTCTTCCTGACCTCCCTGCCTGGATTGGTCTCTACCAATCAGAAAATATTTACCAAGGGTTATTCTTTGTCTCATATAATGCTGTGACTATACTTATTTACTGTTTTTCTTCTGTTTTTTTTTCCTGTTAGCATTACAGAATTAGTACGTTAACTTAATTATCTCACTTAGCAGATATGTACTGAATGTCTAGTCATGCAGCAAAGTTCTGGGTTTTGTACAACAGGGCCCCTTCCCTCATGACTACTAGTGGTATGGCAAACATTTGTTGTAAATGAATTCTCAAAATAAGACAGACTGTGCTCTATGTCAAAATAAATACAAAAATAGATATAAGAAAAACAAGGGCGGTAGAAGAATTGTAAGAATAATTTGAGTTCTGGTTCAAATTAGGAAAGATTAGAAAAAGGTGTTATTGAAGACTTAAATCATGTTAGAGTTAATACTTGATTTGGGGCAGTTGGAGCATTTCAGGCATAAAGATCACATTTAAAGGCAAGAATAATGGAAATTGCCGGGAGACCAAGGTAGACAGCTCTTTACTTAGTTTCTCAAAAGATAGTATAGGCCAGAAACCAGGAGAGGGATTATAAAGAAGAGACATATTTAAGAAAATCCTTTTCTTGGGGTGCCTGGATGGTTCATTTGGTTGGGCAGCTGACTTTGGCTCAGGTCGTGATCTCACAGTTTGTGAGTTTGAGCTCTGCGTCAGGCTCTGTGCTGACAGCTCAGAGCCTGGAGCTTGCTTCAGATTCTGTGTCTCCCCTCTCTGATTCTCTCCTGCTTTTAAGCTGTGTGTCTCTTTCTCTCTCTCTCAAAAATAAATAAACATTAAAAAAATCTTTAAAAAGAAAATACTATTTTCTTAAGAGTCACATGCCCATTCATTTTCTTCTACCTTTCAATAAGTCAAATAAAAATATGAAGAAACTGGCATATGCTGTATATATTTCATATACCTCATTATTATATATACCAATATATATAATAAAAATAAAATTTGGGAAAGAAAAGAAAGATTGAATTTTAACCATGTAACTAAATGTTGTGCTTATAAATTCATTTATAGGTAAGTATGAAGTATTTGACCATTTGGCATTTTGATTATTAGGTGAACAAGTGAATATTTAGATTATTCAGAAAATATGCAACATAATAATGTATTGATGGGTAATGGTACACTCTGATTTTCAGACAAAATATCCTACTGTCTCTAAAATTTCATTATACCAAAGTATGTTGTTGTCTGCATAATCAACCATATTTACTTTAGTTATTAGCATTATATTAAATCAGCAATGGCTCTTTAAGAAGTTTCATCTTATTTTTATATTAGAATTCAACAAGTATTTTGTATTCAAAGTTTTATCTAAAACCTAATTCATAATGATTCTGTTAAGTATTTAATTTGTGACATTTGCCAGTACAGTATTATGCGAGTGTCTTTTAAAAGTCTTATTTATGTAGCATGTTTGATATGCCTTGTTCACTAACATTAATTTATGTTGTATTTTTCTTAATAAGCTAAATTTCATATGGGTTTCCAGCTGTGATGGTTTAACTCCAACAAGGAACAATTGTTTTTACAGTAAGTGACAAGGATACCATTTGTTAGCTGATAGTCAAAACCCACAAATGATATTGACATCTTCGTGCAATTACTTCACAGCCTGTTGTTTTCAAGTTCTCAAATCAATTTGGGATTAAAGAATATTTGGAGTTTTATAAACAAGTGGTGTTTCTTAGCATTCTTAAATTAAATGTTTTATTCATTCAACACTACTATTGGCTTGGGATATTTCAGCCATCTATCTGGTTCAAAAATAGAAAATAATATTTTTATAATTTATTTTAAACCATTGCTTTGCTAGTACTTTTGTACTATAATGGAAATTACAATATGTTTATTAATAATTTTATTCATTTTTATTCATAAGATTCATAGATCAGAATTGTATAAAGAGTTACTCCAAGTGCCAATTCAATTCATTTCATTTTTTCTCTGTCAGATATGTTCACTTTATATAAGTAAAATAGTAAATGGTAACAGGAAAATATTCCTACGGAATAAATATTCCACAGATAAATCATGGATTAAGGGGATTTCCACTACTAAGATCCAGATGAAAGGAACTCAAGATTTATAGAAATTAGGAAAAATTGAACTAAATGGAGGTTAATTATAAGGTGTTTCAGGTTAGCAATTTCCCCAGAGACCTCTATATTTAAGTAAAAATCTCCAAAACAATTTCAAACAGAGAATAATGTAATATAAATATGCATGTAGTCAAGACCCAAATTTAACAAGTAATATCATTTCATATCTTTACATGTCCCTATCTCTCTTGAGATAGCCATTAAATAGATATAACTTTCTCTCCTTCATATTTTTATGGTCAGATACCTATGCCTTTTATCTTCATTGTTATACATTATGATTAGAGCAGTTTCTCAATTTGTCCCCCTATCAGTCAATGGACAGTTTGGTTTCTTCCATAATTTGGCTATTGTTGAAGGTGCTGCTATAAACATTGGGGTGCCTGTGTCCCTTTGGATCAGTATTTTTGTATCCTTTGGATATTGTATTTTGTATCCTTTGTATAAATACCTAGTAGTTCAATTGCTGGACTATAGTTTTATTTTTAACTTTTTGACTGATGAATGGATAAAGAAGAGGTAATATATATGTTATGTACATGCATATTATAGTATATGCATATTATATATTTATAATATGTAATGCGATACTCAGCCCTAAAAATGGATGAAATCTTGCATTTGCAATGACATGGATGGAACTGGAAAGTATTATGCTAAGTGAAATAAGTCGGTCAGAGAAAGACAAATACCATATGATTTCACTCATATGTGGAATTTAAGAAACCAAACAAATGAACATGAAGGGAGGGGGAAGAGTGAGGCAATCCATAAAGCTGACTGTTAACTAGAGAAAACAAACTGAGGCTTGCTGAGGGGCGGGTGGGTGGGGCGATGGGTTAAAGCAGTGATGAATATTAAGGAGGAAAACTCGTTGTGATGAGCACTGGGTGTTCTAAGTGATGAATCACAAAATTCTGCTCCTGAAACTGATATTGCACTTAATGTTAACTAACAATTTATTTTTATTTGTTTTTTTAAATGTTTATTTATTTTTGAGAGAGAGAGAGAATGAGAGAGAGCGTGGGGGGAGTGGGCAGAGAGAGAGGGAGACACAGAATCCAAAGCAGGCTCCAGCTCTGAGCTGTCAGCACAGAGCCTGATTTGGAGCTTGAACTCACAAACTGCAAGATCATGACCTGAACTGAAGTTGGAACCAACTGAGCCACCCAGGTGCCCCAATTATTGGATTTAAATAAAAATCTGAAACAAAAATCAATCAGTCACTCTATCTATCCCCCCTTCATGGACCCAAATTTGTTTTCAGTTTTTGTTCATTAGAAACTATTGAATTTGCATTGGAAATGAGAAATGGTTTGCAAATTACATCTTTCTGCATGTGTCTGGACACTGTGTACAAGGTTTCACACTTTGTAGGTACCTGCTAGAGAAATTACTGGGTAATTGCTGCGTGTGTGCATCTACATTCTCCAGTCAATTTACCTTTCTTCCAGACAGCTAATACTTTCTTCTTTTTCCTTAGCGTTCACATTCTGTTATCCCTCCTCACTCTCTTCTGATGATTGCATTTATTACACTAAGATACTAGGAAAAAAAAAATCAACCTCCACACTGAGACATCTCACCTGTGGATTCCTAAATCCTCTGCTTCCCTTGCTCTTGGTACAGTGGATGACTGTGTGCTGGGTCTCATCCTCTCTTGCCTACTTGAGGAGATTGCTTATGCAGAGCTGTCTCCTCTCTCCTGATGCATTAAATTTCCCTTCTCCACTCAATTACTCTTATCTGCATAAAATGTTGTATTTTATTCTTAATAAAAATCCCTTGACTTACATCCCCCCAGACTATTTCTTTATGTCTTTGCATTATTTGAATGCAAAATCTCGATTCCTTTTCCCCCTTCTCTTTTAAAACTACTCTAATTATATTTTTATTTTTAATCCTTGATTGAATTTGTCTTTTCAGGTCAAAAATTAACTTCACATTAAAAATCCAATTAGTCTTCAACTTAGTTGACTTGCTTTCTCAAGCACATTTTATAGTGATGATCATTGTTACCTTGAAACCCTTCTTCATTTTGTTTCATAGATGGCACATTCTTTTTCAAAAAATTTTGTTTGTTTGTTACAAACTCACTAGCCATTTCTCCTTTGCCTTTTTGATGAACTCAATTACTTTCCTTAGACTCTCAATGTTGAAACACCCTAGGAGCCATTCTTCAGCATATGTATAGATTTGTAGGAATAGATATATAATTTATATAATATATAATTACATAGTTATATATTTATATTATAATTTAGTTATATATTTTATAGTATAAAATGTAAAAACGATAATCATATACTATAAACTTGCAATATAAATATACTATATAATAAATATAAAATTACATGCACATATAAAATATATAATATAAAGTAACGCATGTATAATATAAAATATAATTTTTAATATATACTTGCCCCTTGTGGTAGCCTGGGCTTCTAGGTTTCCAGTCCCAATCTCTTTTCTGAATTTCAGACTTCAGAAATCAAGTCTGTACTCTCTGCCTGGGATGCTCTTCCTTGATTATCAACATGGCTTACTTCTTTATTTGATTTGTGACTCTGTTCAAATGTTAATTTATTAGAGAAATCTTCCCTAATTATCTTACACAAAATTTGAGAATCCGTATCCACCAGCACTCTCCAACATCCTTACTCTGCTTCAGTGTTCTTCAGAGCAATAATCAGTACTTGGCATGATTACATTAAGCTGCTTATTAACTGTTTCTTCTCTATAGAATGTAAACCCCATGAAAGTTTTATTTGGTTTGTTCTCTACATTACCTTTAGTCTTTATAGCAGTGCCTGGCACAGCAAGCACTCAACAACTGTGTTAATTTCCAAATAAATGAATCTTTAAATTTGCCATAGTGTGTCATTTTGTCCCCCAATGTGTTTGTATACATATTCCCACTAGAATGTTTGAGATGTCCTGTTTCCTCACGTCCTTATCTATACTTGATATTATTAAACTCCCCAATTTCTTACTTGACTTATTAAGACTATGAAATGCTATCTTACTGTTTTAATTTACATTTGTTTATTAGTAGGATTAAGTCTCTTTTGTGTATTTACTGCCCTTTGCATTTCTTGCATATTCAATTTTCTGTGTATATTCTTTGCTCATTTCCTTTCTTTCTTCCTTCCCTTTTCTTCCTCCCTCCCTTCCTCCCTTCTTCCTTTTTTTCTTTCTCCCTCCTTCCTTCCTCCCTTCCTTCCTAACTTTCTAACCTTGATTAGGGAGAGTCTCTCTCCCTCTTCCTTCCTTCCTTCCTTCCTTCCTTCCTTCCTTCCTTCCTTCCTTCCTTCCTTCCTTCCTTCTTTCCTTTCAAGTTTTTATTTAAATTCCAGTTTCTTAACACCGAGTGTAATGTTAGTTTCAGGTATACAGTAGTGCGATCTGACATTTTCATGTATTACCCGGTGCTCATCCTGAGCGCTCTCCTTAATCCTTATCACCGATTTCCCCTATTCACCCCCACCCACCTCCGCTCTGGTAACCATTAGTTTCGTCTGTATAGTTAAGAGTCTGTTTCTTGGTTTGCCTCCCCTCTCTCTTTGCCCCTTTGCTCGTTTGTTTTGTTTCTTAAATTCTACATATGACTGAAATCATATGGTATTTGTCTTTCTCTGATTCACTTATTTTGCTGACTATAATCTCTAGCTCCATCCACATCATTGCAAATGGCAAGGTTTCATTCATTTTTTATGGCTAATATTCCTCTCTCTCTCTCTCTCTCTCTCTCTCTCTCTCTCTCTCTCTGTGTGTGT
Source organism: Suricata suricatta (assembly GCF_006229205.1). Lineage (NCBI taxonomy): Eukaryota > Metazoa > Chordata > Mammalia > Carnivora > Herpestidae > Suricata > Suricata suricatta. The sequence goes on along the minus strand of NC_043709.1, from coordinate 43,254,722 downwards.
GTGTGTGTGTGCGCACACACCACATGTTCTTTATCCATTCATCATTTGATAGACATTTGGGCTATTTCCATAATTTGGCTACTGAAAATAATACTGCTACAAACATTAGGGTGCATGTGTAGCTTTGAATTTGATTTTGTGTCCTTTGGGTAAATACCTTGTAGTGTAATTGCTAGATCATAGCAAATGGTGTTGGGAAGACTGGACCACTTATGCCATACACAAAAATAAATTAAAAATGGATTAAAGACCTAAATGTGAGACCTGAAACCATAAAAATCCTAGAGGAGAACATAGGCAGTAACCTCCCTGACATTGGCCATAACAACTAACTTCTAGGTATGTCTCCTGAGGCAGGGGAAACAAAAATGAAAATGAACTGTTGGCACTTCATCCTTTGCCCATCTTCCAAAGAGGTCTTTGTTTTTAAGTTTGTTTGCTTATTGATTTAATCTTTTGTAAAATATTCTGGATGCTAATTTTTTGTTGCCAGTAGGACTGTAGTTTATCTTTTAATTTATGATCTGTGGTCATACTGATGTTTTTAACTCTGTTGTAGTCTATTTGTCCATCTTCTCTATTATGCGCCATGCTTTCTGATTTATTGAAGTATCCTTCTTTAATGTAAATTCTTAAGGACATACTTTGTTATTTTTTCTTAATATTTAAATGTTTTTCATTTTACATTAAGTTCTTTAATCATATGGATACTTTCTGTTGTTTCCTTTGGGTGTCATGAGGTAAATGTAATTTCGTTGTTGTTTAGCTAATCAGTCTTCCCAGTGCTATTTATGAATTCCCTGTGCTAGTTCGACTCTTCCATACTACCAGCTCTGTCAGCTGTCAGCAGTATCAGCACTGGTGCCTCTGCAGCCCTTTGTTCTGGTCCCTGATCTATAAGTGTGTCTCAGCTTCAACACCTCTGCCTTCAGTCTAACAGAGCTTTTTAGGTTTGCTATCAGGTATGACGATTCTCCCTGTCTTAAGCTCTTTTAAAATTGCTACTGTTAACTAAGCCAATCCACATGAATTTTCAGACGAAGGCCATTTCTGTGAAAAAAAATCTTTTGAAAATTTATAGATTAACGTTGACATTTTTGTAATAACAGCTCTTTCTAACTTTATAAGAGACCTATAGTTCCTCATTGTTAGGTTTTTGTGTCAGTTGTATAATTTCTCCATGAAAACACTAACCTTTTAATTTCTCCGCATAAATTTTGGTTTGTGTTATTTGTGTATTTTGCTTTTGAGAATATCTCATTATAAATTAATTATTTAAATTAGTTTCTACTAATACATATCAACTCTCTTGATTTTTATGTACTGATCTGTGTCGGGCAACCTTGCTGAACTCTTTATTGATTTTATAGAATGATTCTAATACATTTATTTGGATTTCTGTGAGAATTTTCACATCATCTCTGAATAATACTAATTTGTTGCCTTATTGCTATCTTTGGTTCATATTTCTGTTGTTTTTTTACTTATTCTATTGTACTGTTGCATACCATTATTAATAGAGGCCATTTTGTCTCACTGTCCTTTTATGGAGACTGCATATAATGTTTCAACATTCAGTATATATTTATGAAATGTTTATTTATTTATTTTGAGAGAAAGTATGAGCAGGGAAGGGACAGAGAGAGAAGGAGAAAAAGAATCCCAAGCAGGCTCCTCACTATCAGCACAGAGCCGACGTGGGGCTCAATCCTATAAACCATGAGATTTATCTGAGTCAAAATCAAGAGTCAGATGCTTAACCAACTGAGCCACCCAGATGCCACAGCACATTTTTTGAAAATGCCCTTTAACATGTTAATGGATTCCCTTTTCTTCCTAGTTTACTAGAATATATTATTTTTAATGAATGCTAAGTCATAGCAAATGTTTTTCTTACATATATTGAGATCATTGTAGTTTATCTCTTTTAGTGCATTAGTGTGATGAATTATGTTCATAGAATTTTTGTTATTAAACTATTATTGAATTTCTGGGATAAACTCTACTTTTAATGTCTCTTCCTTCCTCTATTTAATGTTCATTATAAAATATTTGTCATAGTGTAGAATACATATATATTACTAAGTTGCATTTATGTATTATTATGTGTAATGTGTAAGTGGGATTTATTCCAAAATTTTCACATATATATCCATACATGATCAAAAATAAGATTAGACTATCATTTACTTTGTTCAATTTGCATATCAGCTATACAAGCATTATAAAAAATGCAAAAGTTTTACCCTTTTTTATTTTCTTATAGTAATTTGCATAACACAAGGATAACTAACATGTTAGAAAATTTCCCTTAAATTTGAGTTGCCTATAAAACTACCTGGATGTGTGTGTGTGTGTGTGTGTGTGTGTGTGTAGTTTTTTATTTTTATTTTTTACCAGTGGTTAATATTTTTACTTTTTGAGTCATTTTTGATAACATTGTAGTTTTATAGAAAATTCTTTTTATCTAAATTCCTCATATTTATTATCCTATGTTATTATAGTATTCTCCCACTATTTTTAATTTTAACTTTTTCAGTAGTTTTGTGCCCATTTTTATTCCTAATATTGTTCACTTGATATATTTTCTTCTTTTTTGTCCTTGATCAATTTGTTCAGAACTTAACTATTAGTATTTTTATAGATCTGATATTTTATTTTTCTATTCTCAAACATTTCTTTAGATCCTATTTTGATAATTGCTGCTCTTATGTTGTATCCTTCCATGAACATTCATTTGAATTTACAGTATTGCATCAAATTTCTTTAATTGCAAACTTTCAATTAATTGCTATTTCTGACACCATTGAAAGCTCCCTATTTTCTTTGTCTCTGGATCTGTGGTCCTCATTCTTGGTTTCCTACTGACTTATATCTAGATTGTACTGTATGAATATCATTGCCTGAGAATACAAACATTAAACTTTCTTAGTGTGGGGGAGATCCTGAACTTCATCACAGGGAAGACAGATACCGGTGTATTGGCTATGAGCTCATGGTTTGGATTCCTGATTTGAAAACAGCAATAGTTGGTGGATACTGCTCTCAGCTAGGGGCATCTTTCACTGGCAATGGAAAGTATTATGACACTGAGAGTTAACAGCTGTGCCAATAAGAAGTCTAACAGACGTGACCTGCATCCATTGTAGAAAGAAGAAATAGTCATATGTAACAATTGGTGAGTGATGTAAAATAATTTGATAAATTGTGTAGTTAGGCTTAAAGAATTTATGACTGCCATGGAGAGAAAAGCATTGAGGGCTAACATTTGTAGAGAGTATTCTAGGACAGTATGGACTTTCCCTATGCTTTGAATAATGGATAGAGCTTAGAATATAAGATTGAAAAGGAGTATTATTGCTATTGAAGTAAATAGTATGATTAAAACATAAAGGCATAAGGTATGGTCATGGGATAATGAAAAGTTCAGCTTAAGCAGAGTAGAAGCTGGTTATCTGGTCATAAGGGGGAAAAGTGTCAGTAGGTAATGGTGAGTTTCATTGTGTATGATCTTGATTGACTGCTTTAAGAAATTTGTTAAAAAGAAAAGAGTTTGAGGACAGGAGCAAACAAAAAATGATAGTAATGATGAGAACAATAACTACATACTTTTGTTGAAACATATTATATGGCAAACACTTTCAAGCGCTTCCCATAAATGATTTAAATGAATACTTAGAAAAATCTTGAGGTGACTGTAATCTTCATAATCATTATCATCATCATCATCACCATCATCAGTGCTGATAGTCACTGTTGTTATTGTTATCTTTTAATGTAGGTACTGATAGAGCTTATCTAACATGCCTAAGCTCTTCCTTCTAGTAGATGACAGAACTAGGTCTTTTTGCAAACATGATTCCTAAGGAGTATTTATTAAAATTAGCCGGGGGCACATGGGTGGCTCAGTGTGTAATTAAGTGTATAATTTCAGCTCAGGTCATGATCTCGCGGTCCGTGGGTTTGGGCCCCGGGTCAGGCTCTGTGCTGACAGCTGAGAGCCTGGAGCCTGCTTCGGACTCTGTGTCTCCCTCCCTCTCTCTCTGCCCCTCCCCTGCTTGCACTCTGTCTCTCAATCTCTAAAAAAATATTTAAAAAATATTAGTCTGATGTGGTCCATAGGTTGGACTTGAGAAAGTAAATAGGTTTCTGAGGTTGTCACTGGGACACTGTGGAATAATTCATCTGTTCAGTGATAGAGGCTTGGCCTCAGGAAGTAGTAAATCAAAGAGAAATGAAAGCTTCCAAGTGTGGGTGACTAAAGCAATAGGATATTAATTCTGATTTCTTATGTTGAATTAACTTTCTTTCCCTTTTATCTTCTTTTTTCTTCTTCTGCTTTCTTGCCCTGTAAGTCTTTCTGTTTGGTAATCAATTTATGTGTAAGTGATATATAGAATTATGTATTACTTTTTTCTTTATTAGTTTCTAAATAAAGCTATCTATCATACTATTGTAAAAAAAAAAACAAAGAAAAAAATCATGTTTTTGAAAAACCACAGAGAATTTAGGATATATTTTTACTCTAGATCAAAAGCAATTCTTCAGCAGCAAATCATGTTAGAACACTGTGTTATCTTCACAGATGTCCAGGTTTAATACACAGGCATCATTTAGAAATTTACATTTTAAAAATACTTTGATTTAGAATCAATGAACTAATCCTTCCAATAACTTAGAAAAGTAGCAAGGGGTGCTTGGGTGGCTCAGTCAGTTAAACATCCAACTCTTGGTTTCAGCTCAGGTCGTGATCTCACGGTTCATGAGCTCTAGCTCTGCATCAGGCTCTGTGCTGACAGTATAGAGTCTGCTTGGGATTCTCTCTCTCCCTCTCTCTGCTCCTCCCCTGGTCTCTCTCTCTCTGTCTCTCTCTCAAAAATAAATAAATAAACTTAAAAAAATTTTAAAAGAAAGTAACAAGAAAGTCTTACCTCATAAGTTTCTATGCTAATCAAAGAACTCAACAACTGAATAGATGAAGCCAAGTCTGGAGGCAAGTTCTAGTAACTACTATCCTGGTCTAATTTTGGATAAGTTATCTTATCCTTTTGCCTCGATCTTTCCAATAGTAAACTGAATATAATTATACATTATTCCTTGCCTGCTTTTCTTCTGAAGAAGAGCAAACACATCTGTAATGTGAAACGTAGGGATATACCCACACACTAAAGGGCTTCTTGAGAGGAGTAAGAGGGGGAGATCTTATTTTGGTGTGTGTGCTACTTATTATTAGAGTATACTCATTACCAACTTCCTCTAGTGACCTACCCTACAACAGTTTATCGTCCCTTGGACCTCAGAATTTACTGGGTCAGGTTTCTATGCAGAAGACACTGTGGTGTGTGAGATATTTATTTGGGAAAGGAGCCCAAGAAGGTAGGGAGGGCCTCTCACAGCCTGTGCAAAGAGAGAGTTCACTGAGTTGAAAGAGTTTCAGACTGCAGCACAGTGCAAAAAACATTCATCCAGGCCAATGGGGACTTTTTAGCCAGAATTTCCTGTTAGAGGAGTCCCCTGTCTCAGTGGAAAGGACCCACCTTAATTCCACTGTCGGGCCTAGTCAGTGGCTGGGAGTAAACTAAGGGAAGTGCTGCTTTCGTGGTGGCAAATGCAAAGGAGCAACAGGAGATCTGAGCAGTACATTTTCATAGCTGCCACCTCCACAGATAGCATCTGATAAAAAAATATCACTGTGTTTAACTCTGCTAGTGATTTTTTCTTGCTCAACCTGTCTAAACTTGCTTTGTGACTCCTAGTCTATCCACATGTACTGTTATGTTAGTCAGTTTGTGTCCTCTAATTCATCCCCAGGCCTGGACATATTGGTCAACTATTTCACTATATCTCATTGAATTAGATACCCCTTCCTCCTCTTTGGGAATATCTACTGATTCCAACATATGAATACCTCTAAGAATTTCCTTTCTTTTTCCAATTTCCTGCTGTATCTATTGTTTCTGAAGAGTATCATGTAACTATTTTGGTTTGGGATCAAAATAATATAAGCCAAATTGGCTAAGATTACTGATTTTGGAGGTGGATATAAGTGGATTTCTAATCCTAGCTCCATTACTTACTACCTGTGTTAATTTTGGAAAGTTACAAAACCTTTCAAGCCTCAGTTTTCTGATCTGACATGAGATAGTGATATTTTCCTTACAGTATTATGAATATGGCATGTAGAAGGTGTTTAATGAATGAAAAGTACATTATTAATAATTTTAACCAGAACTATGACTTTTCTTCACATGTACACATTTTGATTCTCTATTACCCTTTCATTAGTTACTTCAAACCTAGTTCCATTCTTTCCAATTCACATAATCTTAGGACTACATAACCTACATTATTGAGAAGTGATAGGCCATCAAGTTTTTGGTATTTATTGAGAACCTGTCTCCAGACCTATCCAGTCTCTGTCTACACCAGATCGTCTTTTTCTTTGCATAAAATCTTCTCCCATAATTTTAAGAAGAAAAACATAAGCAAACCTCATGTCAATACGCTTACTGCTTTTTCTTTCTTCCGTCTGTTTCCATTGTTTTTCAATCTGGCTTTCACACTAAGTCTACTTAAATAGCTCTCTCTTAAACATGACATACTATGGCCTTCTCTTAGCTATTTTTTTCCCTTGAAATCTGATGCACTTATTCTTAAAAGATGTCTTAAAACATGAAACTACTTATACTTAGTACTACTTTTGTTTTTTTTTTTATCACAGTGTATCCTTTGCTCTTAATTCCATTTCTTCACTGATTTTCTCAACAGTTATTATTGGGTGCCTGTTATGGGCACTCAAATGCAGATCATAAGGACTCTGTGAGAAAATCTAAGATTATGTTCTCTCTCCTTCTCTACAACCTCAGCACTTCTTTCTTAGCAATCTCACCCACTGAAAATGCTAATTTAAGGGTTCAATCATAATCTTCCATGGAATTTCATTGCTAAGGTCACATTTGCCTTCTGTTCTTCTAGTTTCCTACCTATTTTTCAAACTCCGCATGCTCTAAACAGATGTTACAATATCCACCTAACTAATGTTTCTTTTAAATTCTACATATCTGCTAATATCATCTTCTAGTCACTAAGGCTTTAAGATTTAAAGGGATCTTTGTGTGGCAACGGGGTGGATCCATTGGTTAAGCGTCTGGCTTTGGCTCAGGTCATGATCCCGTGGTTCTTGAGTTTGATCCCCACATTGGGCTCTGTGCTGACAGCTTGGAGCCTGAAGCCTACTTTAGATTCTGTGTCCCCTGCCCCCATCTCCCTCTCCCCCATGCTCTCTATCTCTCTCAAAAATAAAGTAAAAATATTAAAAAAGAAAAAGAAAAAAGTGATCTTTGTTCTGTTCCTTAAACCTATCTCTGGTTTATCCTCATTGCTACCATTATTTGCTTCTACCTCTAGATATTTGACTTCCTTCTTGGAATATCACAGCTAAGTCAGTTGACACTCAGACAATGTAGGAGATAGGGGCACTGACACCCCATCCAGAAACCCACCTGTAACTTTGACTACCCAACAACTTAACTACTAATAGCCTACTGTTGACTGGAAACCTTACCAGTAAAGTAAATGGTCAGTTGATACATACTTTGTATGATGTATGTATTATATTCTGTATTCTTACAATAAAGTAAGATAGAATAATACGTTATTAAAATCATAAAGGAGAGAAAATAAATTTACAGTACTGTACTATATTTATTGAACAAAATCTGCATGTAAGTGGATTTGTGCAGTTCAAAGCCATATTGTTCGAGGGTCAACTTTTAAAACCACCTTTCCAAAATCCTTGCTTGTCTTCTACCAAAGATCTAATTCCTTACCCTTGGTATTTTATCTCTAATGATTGCTTAAATTTTATAACCCATCAAATCCCCTATGCCTGGGTTTATGCCTTTGTCCCTCAGTAGCGCCTTCCATCCTTGTGCTTCTCACTTTCACACCTATGTGACCATACAAAGGCCATTCTTTCTGTACCATACTCTGTTTAACTGTGCTCTTGGAATCCCATCCATCCTTCAAGGTCCTACCCAAGCATTACTTTTTTAGATCCCCTTTGTCCTTTATCTCTCCAGATATTAGAACTATTCCCTCTTCTGAAACAGAGTAAAATATTTTTGTCATTCATTGTATGATATGTTGTATCATCTCATTCACTTCATTCACTTAGGAGGCTTTGAGGTCCTTGAGGATAGAGACTGTGGCATTCCTATTTATATTCTACAGGATACTGAGGACACTGCCTTACTTAATAAGCATATGTTAAAGGAATCCATTAGTTGAGAAGATCTCCTTCTCTTCCAAGGCAATTACTTATCACTAAAGTACACTGATAAAGTAATAAACTGTGTATCCTGGCTGGGTGGCCTTAAAGAATACAAAGTAATTGCTATGCTCTTGCTAATTTCTCTTTCTCTCTCATCCAGTTAAAATGTTAAGAGAACACCTTCTCTGAGCCAAAGACAGGGACAGGGACAGGGACACCAAATCATGAGAACACAGTCCTTTCTCTGGAGATGTTTAGTGTCTATAAGACTGACATGCATACAGATGACTCCAATGTGAAATGAAGGAAATTTTACCTGAGAAGTTATATGAAGAAAGCATTCCATACAGAAAAATTACTACCTGAGGAATAGGTTTGATAAGCATGATTTTTTGGAATATTCTTTGTCAAACCTTAAAAAATTTAGTTGCTTCCATTCTTATCTCTCTCTCTGAAACTTAGTATAGCAAATATAATGATAGGTGTTCTTAAGCAAGTCCCAAAATTATAAAAATCTTGCAGAAATAGTGCATTTATTTCCCAGAAGGATACTTAGGTTGTCTAACATCCATTTTGTTCGATTAGGTCTAGAATTTTTTTTTTCAATGATTCTGGCATTTATATATTTTTTTTCCATAATATTTTATTGTCAAATTGTTTTCCATACAACACCCAGTGCTCTTCCCCTTAAGTGCCCTCCACAATCACCACCACCTCTTTTCCCCCCTCCCCCTTCCCCCTCAACCCTCAGTTCATTCTCAGCATTCAATAGTCTCTCAAGTTTTGCATCCCTCTCTCTCCTAGAATTTTGAATCATGGGTGAATATAAGTTACAATATTTCAAATGATGTTTACTTGGTGAAAACAATGTTTTAAGGACACGCTGAAAGGGGATTTGGTGTTTTCTTTTTTAAACAAAGGTTTGTGGTGAGTTATCCCCGCATTAGGAGGTGTGATCTTTGTTGTAATCCAGACCTAGTAGGTGCTCAGTACATGTCGGTTAAATGATAACAGTTGGAGAGCCCATCTGTCTATGCAGTGTTCTATGAGTTAGGGATTTTCAAAATTCAGCTTTAGAAAGAAAAGGCTAGTTAAATATAGAAGAGTGCATGCTACTCTGGAGAATTTTAAATGTCCAAGTGGGCAACACAGACGTATTTTCTAAAAGTTAACTAAATTACTCAGTATAATAATAAAAGTAGTTCAGTGGTATTACATAACTTTTAAATATTGATAATATTTCTAGGTTTTATCTCCTGTTAGCACTCAGACAGGAAAACGGGCACATTCTTTATGATTAGAAAGGACTCTTTTGCCATTAGACCATACTAAATTGATAGTTTTTATAGCCTGACAAGAGACCAAGTCATCACTACCTGGAGGGAAACTCTTAAATCATCTGAGGATGGCTGTTCTGTTCAGAAGGAAAGTTTGAGTTGACTGCTTGAGATTCTAACTCTCACTTCCCAGGTGGCAAGGGTTAGTTTTGCTGTGGAACTGACAGTTTCTACCCTCTGGGTGGGAAGATTAGATTGGGAAATGTATAGGAGGGGAGCTTGTCAAGGAAATTCAAGGAGCAGAGCTGATAAGTTCTAGAGGGAATTCTAACCTGGTCCCCTGATTGAATCATAAATGCTTATATTTTATGGACTTACACAAGTGTGCAGAAGATAAAGAGGAAGAAGCAGAAGAAAGAGCCAAGAGAAGAAGGTGTGGGAGGAAAATATATCAGAAGAAACATAAAACTCTATGGCTTGTCCAGCTTATCCTTTGTTGAGTTGTGAATAAAATACCAATTTTGGGAGCAATTTTGGTGATGACTGGAATTTTTTTAGACATTTCTTTAATGGTGATTCATGGAGCTGGGGTATCGGATTGCATTAAAATTTCAGACTCTAGGAAATAACTTTTAACAAACAATAGAAATTCGTTTTTATGTCTCTGGACTGGCTGTCACAGTTCAGTTCCAGGCAGGATAAAACCCATGTGTGTTTCTTATGATTCTCTTATAAAAAAGAAATAACTAGTAAAGAAATAAGTTGTTGGAGGGTGTGAATTTCTAATAGGTATGAAGTGGGATATGTAGTCATAAAGGAATTTTCCCCCCTAAAACTAGCCTATCATTTATATTTATACTTTTGCTACTTATAGTCCATTCCTCCACAGTTAAAAAATTTGGTGCAGTTTAAAATATCTTCTTAAAGGTTTATTTATATTTCATATACAAATATGTGTTTATCCACGCTTGATCATCATTTGGAATGTTTCATATTGATTGCAGGTCTACCCCTTTGCACTGATATCGTTATAGGTGAAGTAGACTATTAAACTAATATTTTCTTCTATTATTCTAAATATTCATACTGATCACATGTTTTACTTGGACAGATGGCTACATCCAGCATCTAAACAAAACAGACAGGAAATTAAAACAATTAGCCCAGTATAATAGTGGTGGTACTGTTTCTCAGACCATTTGCCTTACATATATTAATTTATGTAAGCTTCAGAACAGTTACATTAAATAAGGACCATCATTGCCTACACTTTTCAAGTGAGAAAAGTGAGAAACAGAGAGGTTAAATAATTTTCCTAAGTAAACGTGACAAGAGTCAGAGCCGGAATTTGAACCCAAGCAGTCTGAAAATTTGGTACAACCTATTCTCCACTAAGACAGCTCAACTTTTAGTTGAGCCAGGGGTAGATATGTAGCTATGTTACTCCAAAGCTATATTTTAATATGATTATTTATTAATGTGGGTACTCCCTTACTAGATTATGAGCTTGTAAGAACAAGAGCCATGTGTTATTAACTTTGTCAGATACAGTGCTCAATAAAAATTTTATTACTCCTGAATTATAGCTTATTATTGCCTTGAGACTCTCTGTCCAGAAGGCTGTCCAAGAGAAGTCATTGGTTTTCTAACCACAGAACTTTTAGATCCACAAAACAAAATATTTAATTGTTATCTGTAAGTGCGGTACTGTATTCATAATTCTCTTGTTTCTTTTCTAAGAATACAATAGCATGAATGAAACAGACTTTTTGATTAATAGAGGATAATTTTAGAGTCATGTTACTTGATTGACATTTTTTTCTCTTTCTTTGTCTCTCTCTAATACTCTTTCCTACAGGGTGCTGCTCTAATTAGAATGCTGGCTAATTTTATGGGCCACTCAGTATTTCAGAGGGGTTTGCAAGTGAGTAAAATGCTTTCTATTTTTTCCTTACATTTTCCTTGTCAATATATTTACTTTAAAGATACTTCACAGCTTGGGAAATTGCCAATACAAAATGGCTGAATTTGATGGAAAACTTTAAGATGAGTAAGGTAAGCAGTATCTTTCCATATGACAAATGAAAGTGGTAGATAGGATTTTCACTGTGTCAACTGGGAAAACTGAACTATTGTGCACTTTAGATATGTTTAATATTCATTTTTAAATGGAAATATTTTTCAAATATGTGAGATTCTAAATAATTGGTATAAGATTTTCTAAAAGCCTACTTCATTTTCCTTCAATTTGAAAGTTTATATAAAGTGAAAATAAATTTGTGTGTTTGCTTTACATGTATTTGAGAAAATCTTAATGCAATTTTTCAGATATGTGCCTTTTATGTTGTTGTTTTACTGTTGATATTTATAAATTGTTATTTGTTACAAAGCTATATGAATGTTTTTGAAATTAGCAATAAAATGTTTTAAATAAAGGAAAAAAAGAAGTAGTCTTATCATATTGCATTTGAAGTATGAAGTATGGAATCTGAGAGTGGATCCTTAAAAAAGAGGATTCTTAAACTCTTTAATGCAAACACAAATATAGAAAAATAGAACTTTTATTCCATTGAATCTGTTGGAGTAAATCATGTTCCTAGCAGCTGTGATTGATGAATTATTTATGATGCATTCTGCTACTTAGAAGTGTCCTTTAAAGTAAATTGATGTTCACCTGAAATACAATTATGCTAAGACAGAGAGAGCAATCAATCTTATCTGTTCTTTGTAAAGCTTTTCATTTTGAAATTTAAACAAACTACATATGGGATTAGGTCATATTTTAGTAGTGTAATTCTATCTTTACCCAAAATAAACTAAAAGATAAAATGCAAAGCAAGAGTTAAATATGTTGTGAAAAAGCTACATATACCTAACACAACAAAGAAAAAAAATATAAATTTGTTGAAGAATAATTTCCTTTAGAAAATATTCTTACAGATTTGTTACAGCAGGGGTTGAAATTTACTTTAATCAGCTCTTTCCATTAGGGACACCTTCAGAATAGCTGAATTCTATTGAACCTATTTGCCTGTTCTAAAGTCTCCATTCAGATCACATAGTTGGGAAAATCTTTTTTCTCAGGGAGTGCCCTCCATGAATATCAACTGTCTGGAGGAATGTCCTTCCTATCCCAAATCCTTTGTTTTTTCCCATTGAAGTTGTAGCATGTGACAGTTCCAGAAAATATCTAAGATTTCATAAGGGCAATATGGATTGAATTTGATTTCCTGGTAGCAAGCTGATCTGAAATCATTTTCTGTATAAAATTTTTATTGTTTTTCCTCACCTGTGTATGGGTTTACTCAGCAGACTGAGTAACTCTAGTCATATTATTTGGAAAGGATTATTGTTTTGAAAATTTTTCTTTATCCTGTCATATTTTTGATGGTATGCAAAAGACATCAATTTTTAATACACCTTTTTCTACTGACCCAGACTATTGTTTTATCAGAAAAAGGTTACCCTCTGACTCTTATTATATTAAACTTTTGTTTGAAGCTTGTATTAATGTGTGCCTTTATGCTCTGATACTTGATTTAGTTAATTTTCAACCGAGGGGACTCTATGTTTGTCAACATTGCATTTCATTTGCCTTGTGACATCTCATTGATCAGATGGATCCGTATCCTTCAGTACTTCGCTTGCAGCTTTATTTATACTCATCACTCAAACTGATTTAGTGTATCATCAGCAGTTTGGATTAGTTTACAGTAGATCCCCATGTGTAGGTGATAAATTAGCATCTCTTGTGCATGAAGATTTATGGGATACATTTTGGAAATGACCTCCTGAACAGACACTTCATGTCGTGGTGCTGAGTGGTCACAGAGTTGATATTAATATATTTCCCATCCACAAGGCTCTGGGGAGTCTTGGTTTACATGTTGTTGTAGGAGCTAATCTGGACTGTCAGTGCTTACCTCTGCTTGGAAAATCTATTAATTGTTTTTACATTAACCATGGCGGTTTCTATGATGACAAGTGAAGGTTTATATTGCAGACAGACCCAGAGTCATATTTACAGGTGTAGTCAATCCCAAATTGAAAATAATATGCTTTTCATATGTATTTTTCCCCTCCTTTGTTTTCTTCCTTCCGCCTTCTCTTTTTCTTTCCTTTCCTCTCCTTTTTTCATTGAATTTAGTTACTTGTACCTTTCATGTTCCACATAGGAGCAATATTATAGTGGTGGTTTCTTTTAAAGCCTTTTTAATGTTTTTATACATTTTTTGAGAGACAGAGAGAGACTGTGAGTGGGGGAGGGGTAGAAAGAGAGGAAGACAATCTGAGGCAGGCTCCAGGCTCTGAGCTGTCAGCACAGAGTCTGACGTGGGGCTTGAACCCACAAACTGTGAGATCATGACCTGAGCCAAAATATACTTGCTTAACCAACTAAGCCACCCAGGTGCCCTAATGGTGGTTTCTTTTAAAATTTGTGTACTCTAACAATTTTTGTATCCTTATGACCCATCTTAAACACTTTTGGGAACAATGCAAATGTTTTTTGCAAATACAACCACAAAATATATAAAATATAATTCAGCTGACCCTTGAACAATACAGGGGTTAGAAGCACTAACCAGCCAAAAGTCCACATATACCTTTTGACCCTCAAAAACTTAATACTAGTGGCTTACTGTTGACTGGAAGACTTACCAATAACATAAACAGTCAATTGATAAACTTTTGTTAGTTTTATGTATTATATATTATATTCTTAACAGTAAAGAAATCTAGAGAAAAAGTGTTGTTAAGAAAATCATAAGGATGAGAAAATACATTTAAAATACTGTACTATAAAGAATCCAAATATAAGTGGACTTGAGCACTCCAACCGTGTTGGGTTTGAAAATCCTTGAGGGTCAACTGTATATATTATAAAATATACAAAATATAAAATTTTAAGTATAATATAAATTAATGTATAATAAATATAAATATATATAAAGTAATTTATAAATATAATACTTATTGATTAAAATAATAAAAGTAATGTAGAAAAGTAGTAGGTTTCTGGAAAGTTTCTGGATCTGTTCAGACGTTCATATTAAGCTTACAAAGTATCTGAGTATCAATTCAACTATATTGGTCTACCCTTTGTATTGTGTTCTTTTGGAAAATATATTTTCTTTTTTGGGGGGGAGTTTAAAAATTTGAGGTTTGGAGTTTATTTATTTTGAGAGAAAGAGACAGAGGCAGAGAGAGAGGGAGACAGAATCTCAAGCAAGCTCCATGTTGTCAGCATGGAGCCCAATGTGGGGCTCAATCTCACCAATGCCAAGGTCATGCCCTCAGCCAAAATCAAGAATTGGATGCTCAACCAACTCAGCCACCCAGGCACTGCTGGAAAATATATATTCAATTTTTATTCAAATATATATTCCTCTGTAGAAGGGGACTCTAGAGACTTTTTGAGAAAAGTTTTGTTCCTAATAATCATATAATTCATTTGATCAGCTATTAGAAAGTCTAATAAATAGTTTAATGCAGAATAATCACAACTTTCCTTGGTTTGGTCTTCTTGATTTTTTGGGGTCCAATTCCCTTATTTACTGAATTTTATTTGATGCTTAAATGGTTCAGTTTAGCATAGTTTTAAAATAAATTGCCTCAAAACTTCTTTTTGTAAATAGCATAAAAAATTAGTTCTGGCTACCATTAATACGTCAACTTCTGTTTTGATGTTTAAATTGAAAGTGAAATGTGGAGCAAACCAAGCATGAACCCTTGTTGGATTATGTGTGCTCTCATAAATAATATATTTTTAAAACATAGAAATATTTATATTTTTGCAGACTCTACATATTTACTATTTTACATAATCCATTTCCCAAAATAATAGCTGGTGTATTTTGTGAAGCATGAGGCAATGGAAATGATTCTAATTTCTGTTTTTAATCAATGTTGGAGCTTTCTACAAATCACTAAATCCTTCTTTGACCCTGACTCTATAGTTCTAAAATGCAAGACTTGGACTAAATACTCTCTAAGATTTTTTTCATCTTTCAGAATGTCCAAATGTAAGATTTATCTGATGCATTTTAATAGTTAGACAATTTGGGTTTGACACGTCATTTTGGGACAGCTATTTTAATTTGATGAGAAAATTTGTAAACTAGATGCGCAAAGTGAGTAACTCTCTGTTCTTGAATCTTTAGTTATTATCTGAATATTAAGACCTTCAATGTAAATAGTACTGTAACTATAGTCAAATCAGACCAGCATTTGCTATACAGATTATTTTTGCTGATGATGTTCCTTTTTACCCACTACTAAGAAACTGCTTATATTTCCCTTGCTTTTTAGCTATTTTTTTATATTATGTTACATTTTTATATTTTGCTCTGGATACATTACATGTCCATACAGTTGTCTCAGATGGCATTTTCTAAGGACTTTTTGAAGTTTCTTGGTAATTTTTAGTGTATATAGTACCTTTTCTAAAGCTAGATTAAAAAAAATGTTTATTCACTTAGTTTGAGAGACAGCAAGCATACCCAAGCATGAGTGAGGGTGGGGCAGAGAGAGAGGGAGAGAGAGAGAATCCAAGCAGTCTCTGCATTGTCAGTGCAGAGTCTGACATGGGGCTTGAACTCAGAAACTGTGAGATCATGACCTGAGCTGAAATCAAGAGTTGGATGCTTAACTGACTGAGCTACATAGGTTCCCCCACAGCCAGAATTTCTGCTTGTATTCCTGAAATTGGTTGGAATCAACTGTACCTGTGGGTCTGATGGCACTGAGGATAAGTGGAGGTTGGTCTAAGGAGAATCAGCATCCCCCTTGATGAGTGTTGTTATAAAGGAATCAAACTAGTAGTAACTAACTGACTTTGTCAGAGACAAGTGCTGCTTTTGATGTCAAGGGAGGTTTAGTAGAATGTAGACTTTCAAGGTCCCCATTCCAATTCTCTTCTGTTTAGTCAAAAATAGCCTTTGATCTCCGAAGACTGAAATTCTCTATTCTCTGATAATGTTCTATTGAAGCAATCACTTGTTTTCCCAAAGCCAGCTCTTCAATTTAGACAATTGTTGATAATGATTTAGGAAAATTTAACCCCCAAAACCATAGATTGCCAGGACAGGAATATAGATGGAAATTTCCCATCTCTGAGTCTTTTCCTGGAACATACCACTCTTTTTTTTTTTTCTGGTGCCTAAACTTTACTTTATTCATTATTTAAGATATACCAACATATACTGACTGAGGAATGTTATCCAGAAATTAATAAAATACATGTATGATAATTTTTTGCATAGAGATATTTTTTGTTATATAGCCGGCTCAAACAGTATTAGCTTTATACTTATTTTCTCACTCATTGTTTCTTTATTAAACATTTCTATTTCTATTAATAAATTTTGTGAATGGGAGCCCTTATCTTTTAGCTCCTATTATTGAAGAGAGTACCTAAAGCATACTTAGTGTGAGTTAGATAACCTTAAGTTAAATAAAAAAATCAAACAAAAGAATCTTGACATGTATAAATAAATTAACTTTCCATTAGAGAAAAAACACCACAGCTTAAAAACTAAAAACTGTAGAATTTTCATTATTTTCTTTCCTTTCCTTGCCATTGACTTAATTTAATACACACTTATCTAGTCATTGTATTCCTTAAATTTATCTTGTCAATTCACTATGGTTCAAAAGGCATTATGGTTTAATTAGTATAAGAGATAATATTAAGATTACAAACTATAGTGGCACCTGGGTGGCTCAGGCAGTTAAGCGTTCGACTCTTGACCATGGCTCAGGTCATGATTTTTCCAGTTTATGAGTTTAAGCCCTATGTTGGGGTCTGTGCTGACAGCATGGAGCCTGCTTGGGATTCTCTGCCTCCTTCTCTTTCTGCCCCTCTGTTTACCCTCTCTTTCTCTCTTTTTCAAGATGAATAAATAAACATTTAATAAACTAATAAAATTACCAACTATATATGGAAAATACTAAAGAATTTGAAATATAATCTGAGGTTGATCTATGTATTTCATTGTTTATCTTTAGCATTTTTAATTTTTTTT